>NW_017672008.1:74132-87403 GCF_001879085.1 Nicotiana attenuata
CGGGCCTCGACTGTATATGTAAGCTTTCACTTTTCTTTAAGTATTTTAATTTACTTTTATATAAATTTTGAAATACTAATTCAATTTAAATTTTCGTATAGGATCGCTACCGAACTAACGTGGAGGAGTTCATCCGCACTCAGCCAACTGGTGAATCGGGCGAGCCAACCCAACCTTCGGATGAGGATGCTGAAAGAATATGGATAGATTCTGCTGGCGGTCCAAAATGGGGGAAGGTATACGGTCTTCCTACTAAAAAGTTCCATCGTTATAAGTGTGGAATGCAAGGAATAGGGACTTCCTCGCAAGGCGAGCAACTTGATGGGGAGAGCCTCTGCGCTATGCGAGAGATTGTGACAAAGCTCACATCCGAGCTAGAAGCGGCCAAGGAAAGAGAAAGGGTTAGAGATGCTCAATTCCTTGGCATGCAAGCTCAGATCAGAAGTCTCCTATCTACTGGAGCTTTTCCGTTGCCCCGGTCTCGTGAGTCATCGCCAGAGGCTCGACTTGAATGTGAGCGTTCCTTCCATCCTCCCCGTGATCGTTCCTCCCGTCCTCCCCGTGGTCGTTCTTCACGTCCTCCACAAGACCCTTCTCGATACCGTCTTTTAGATGAAAGTTCATCAGACGGTGATGATGATGTTGTACTAAACACTCCTTGACTTGTATACTTTGAACTAGACAAATAGAACTGGTTCTGAACTAGTTGTAATAAGTATTAACTTGGTTTTGGATTTTTTTAGTACTTTAATTTGTTAGTTTTAATGTTTTTATTGAATTATGTTGTTGTTGTTGTTATTGTTGTTGTTGTTGTTTGTTGTTGTTGTTGTTGTTGTTGTTGTTGGCATAAAATGTCTGTTTAGAAATTTTGGTATGCTGGCAGGTAGTGTATCTGCCAAAACAGGCATTTTATGCCAAAATTAAAACCCAGAAAACCGACCAAAGTTGGTCGGTATTTAATTTTAAAAAAAATTCTTCTGATTAACGACCAAAGTTGGTCGCTTAATCTTTTAATAAAAATAAAAAATTAATAATTACCGACCAAAGTTGGTCGGTTAATGAACAAGGATTACCCAGATTTCACATTTACCGACCAACTTTGGTCGCTAAATTTTAAATTTTAATTTTTAAAAAATATATATATTTTAATTTACCGACCAACTTTGGTCTCTAATCTTTAAATTTTAATAATTAATAATATAATGTAATTTACATACACCGACCAACTTTGCTCGGTAAAATTAAATTATTAATATATGTTAACGACCAAAGTTGGTCGGTATGTGCTTTAAATTGCACAGTTGGTCCTTTTACCTTTGCGACCAACTTTCGTCGGTAATTAGCGACCGACTTTAGTCGTTATACAAAAGCGACAATTAAAATAGCGACCAAGCCTATTTGAACGGGTTTTGGTCGGTATTTTACATAAACAGACCAACGTTGGTCGCTTTTTGTGATCGCTAAAACCCGAATTTCTAGCAGTGATGGAGTAATGTGAGTACGCCAACCCAGTAAGTAATAAAAGTAAAAGCAGCTGAGCAGTAAGAAAACAGATAATTCCACGTCATAACACTACAGCAAAATAGTATATTTCCAACACAGTACAGAAATCAATTAACTCCTAAAAACAGCTGAGTTTCAGTAAAACCTTTTTCTTTTAAAAGCATCTTTCAATAGTTTCAAACAAGTGGTGAAACAGTAAAGTAAAAATAATAGGAACATAAACAGTCCCTCGAGCAAGACATGTACCATAAACCACCCCTCGGGCCAAATATCAACAGAACCAGACCCTCGGGCTACCTCACAATCACTCATAATCAGCCCCTCGGGCAACATCACATCACTCACACTGGGTACCCGCGCTCACTGGAGGTGTTCAGACTCTGAAGGGGCTCCTACAGCCCAAGCGCTATCACAAGCCATCTCGTGGAATAATAAATCAGGCCCCCGGCCTCTCATATCACAATCAGTACAACATGTTGTGGCACGCAGCCCGATCCCATGATATCCTCACAACGCAGGCCCTCGGCCTTACTCAGTCAGAAATCTCTCAAGCCACTCGGGCTAACAGTAAAATAGGTGCTCGGCCCAAAATATCATTTATAGAATCAAAACGGAGTAAATAATACTGAGTTATGAATCAGTAAAACATACCATGATTTGTGAGCACGTGATTTTTGCCCTATATGAATTACTCCCATAAATTCAAAACAAAATAATATCTTTCATTGTTTGCAATTTTGTGAATTTTTGTGGCATTTTTCTGTCAATTGTTTGCATTTGTCTGTGCACGTTTATGTTATTTAATCAATGAAAAATACAAAAAAATATGTTGTGTTTGCATTTAGGGTTTGACTTTGCATTTTTAAGAATTAATTAGTAAGTATTTATTTTACAAAAGGAAAATCATACAAAAATAGTTTATTTTCACACTTTAATTTTAGTTTGGAATTTTGGTATTCCTTTTTAATTTGGTTTGAATTAGGTGTAATAAGTGTTTGATGTAGTAATTAATTTAACTTGATGGGATAATTTGATTAGGGATTAATTTAGGTTTGTTTTTATTTTATTTCAATTTAAAAAGAATTTAAAAGAAATTAGAAAAATGAAAAAAAAAATGAAAAATGAAAGAAAAAGACAAAGAAAAAAAGAGATCTCACTTTTTGGGCCAATTCATCCTCAATTCACCCAGGCCCAATGTTCTTTTCCCCAAGAGCTGGCCAAACCCGCCCTAATTCCAGCCCAAACCCCATTCTATACCCAGCCCAATTTCCCCAACCCATCTCCCTTCGAGACCAAACGACCCCGTTTCATGTGAGGTTAATCCTAGCCGTCTAGGTTAGATGATCCAACGGCTCTAAACTAGGGGTCACTTAATATAAAACTATCCTAACGCCCCTACCCCCCNAAAACTTGTCATAATTCTGTATATGTTCATGAAGTGAGGCCTAGAGATTGGCTAAAAGCTAGAGGAAAGAGAAGAGAAGAGTCGCATAGGCGCACATACAAGATCAGAGTCGTACATGCTGCATGATAGAATGTAGCAATAACACGAAATTGGAAGGATTCCGACCATAAGTCGTGGTGTGAGAAAGAGGCCTAAAGGGGGGAATGTCGTGGACCTTTGGGATGGAAAGGAGAGTACTAAAGTATGCGCAAGAGCCATAGGTTATGAAAATGATAAGTGCATCAAACAACATTCGAGGACGAATGTTCCAAAGAGGGGAATGATGTTACAACCCATGTTTTCGACGTGGAAGTATGCCATAAGCAAATTGATATAAGCTCAGAAATGAGATGTTACATCTCGCATTTTTTGACGCTGAAGTTTTGAGCCACCGCCTGCCGCCGCTGGAAATGGCCTACGGCGGCGGCCGACGTTCAATCACCGTGAAAATAACACCACCACTCCTCCTCCGCCTCCCCATCCCAGATCCCCACTCCATTTCCCTCAAAACCCATTGGAACCCCTCGAATATTCATTTGAAGAGCGAAACCCTAGCGCCGCCACAATTTCTCGGGTGGCGGCGCCACCTCTGTTCAACCCCAAACTTCCTCCATGCAACCATTACCCTTCCCTTAACCCTAATCCACTACCATTTCTGCATAAATCCTCACCAAATCGATCTTTTCTTGAATCTGAAATTAAAGAAGAAATGAATCTGTCAAGCTTTCAAGTGATAGGGTTTGAAACGGGTATTGACCATTTGTTCTCATCGAGAACATACGGTTAATACCTGTTTTGAATCAGAGCGGAGTTGGTTAGGGTTTTAGTGGCTTTGTTCGTTGATTTTAGAGGTACTCTTTCCGTTCTCTTTCGTATTCTCCGTTTGTCTTCACTTTCTCCTGTCTTCTCCTCCATTTCTGTTCTTGCTTTTTCTTTTCGTTTGTTTTTTATTGTGTTGCTCAGTATAGCAGCAGTTTTTGAGTTAATTCGTGTTGATTTTGTTGAAAGATTGAAATTATTTCATTTATGTTTTCATAAGTTAGTATTAAGAATTGTTAAGTTAGTCTGTTGAGGTGTTTTGTCTGAATTTATTTGTTTAGTTCATAATTGCTAATAGGTGAATTGAATCTGTTTGTTTGTTTCATGAAATCACCCGAGTTCTTTGGGCTCAAATCCTGGGCCCTTTTGGTTGCCATTTATTAATGCCTGAACTTTGGGCTTACCCGTTTGTGACCCATGGTCATTCGAACCATAATTTGGGCTTTGGGTCAGTCTTGACCCGTGTAGCCTGCTCAATGTAATTACAGGATCAGCTAGTCTAGGTAACCTAGCTAGGGAATCTTTTAATAACAGATTTAGAAGCTTCTAGGAAGCTAGTTGGGGGGGAGGGGGGTTCAAGTAGAATTTCAGACTTGTAATAGGTTAGCTTGGTTAACAAGTCAGTAAATGAGGGATCAAGTAGCAAAAAGAAAAATTAGAAAAGGGGTAGGGTTGAAAAAAGGGAAATCTCATAATTGCCCTAGTCCCTTGCCTATAAAGGCACCCTAAACTTGCCTTGCAAGGCAGAATTTAGACCTGAGACCTAAGAGATTGAAGAGCTAGAAAAATCAGAGAAAAGAAACGGCTGCAGTTCACTGTTTTATGAGTTCTTTTTCCTTTTTCTTTGATTTCTGAAGCTTTCAAGTTGAAAACACTTTCTGACTCAATTAATGGTTTAGAATGTGTCGAATTTGGGGTGTGTAAAGCTGGGTTTGAAGTCTGCTGATTTATTACTAGATTAAATTTTACTCTTTGGATTGTTGCATCGTATTCCTAAGTTTGAGTTGGATCTGTTTGGTTTTGCTGGAGCTGATTCTGTCACACTGTTGCTGCTTAGCTAACCTCTTGTTCTCTTATTTTGTTTCATTATCCAGGTATTTTCTTGGCTCTTGAGTGACTTGTGGAGTGTGGATCAAAAACATGTAATTAAGCTTGAAGGAATTGATGATTGTTACATGTTTCTCCGTTAATCTTTTTCAAATGTTCTTTAGTTTAGCTGTTAAGTGTGTGCATTTGTGTTATTAATGTTGTGTCCCCTTTTGAGGCTTGGATTCGACTCTGCTCTCATGTAAATAACTCGGGACTGTTTGGATTTTTTTTTAAGATGTTTACTGATTAAGGATTAAAAGCTCTTACGATGTAGCTGAACTTCATACGATGGCTGGAGTTTATGACAAAGACTTGAGCTGTAGTTTTGGCCCAGTCCTGCCAAGTTTTTTTCTGGTATTCCTGGTTCTGGGCTTCATATTGGAGCCCATTCTGTTTTTTGATTGTTAACCAAATCACCTCAGGGAAATGAATGGATTCACAGCTTGTCTAGATTATTTTAGTAATTGCAAATTTCCCCCCCCCCCCCTATTAGTCTAAATTCTCATTAATAGTTGGAAGTTTTTTTTTAAGTTTTACTTGATTAGTTTATTTTAATAGATTAATTATTGGAGGTGATCCTCATTGAATAGTACAAATAGCTCATGGCCCTCGAATAAATTCCACACCCTAGATATAGTAATGACAAATGTTCGTAGTTTGCTTTAGGCACGCTAATATACAGTCGTGATTGTGGACACGTTCGCGTGACATGATTACGATTTCTAAAAACCAAACCGGAGTATGCGTTCGCGCAACTTTGGCCAAACTTTTCTAATAATAATAAAGCGTTATTAATCGTGGACACGTTCGCGTGACATGATTTTTGGCGCGCCAAACAAACGGGTACACGTACGCGTGACCCGTTGCAAGATAATTTTCCTAATTTAAAAGCGGTAAAAGGTAAAAACACATAGGTTCTAAAACCAAGAATTAGACAATTTAATAAGCCAAGTATTATCAAAGCAACCGTACTATAACCACGGAACTCGGGAATGCCTAACACCTTCTCCCGGTTTAACAGAATTCCTTACCCGGATTTCTGGATCGCGGACTGTAATACAGAGTCAATCTTTTCCTCAACTCGGGATTTGGACCGGTGAGTTGGGACACCATAAATCTCCCAAGTGGCGACTCTGAATTTTTAATAAATAATTCTGTTTCGATTGTCACTTTGATTGGAAAAAACTCCCTTATTATGCCCTTCCGGGGGTGTAGTAAAAAAGGAGGTGCGACAGCTCTGTCGACTCTGCTGGGGACAAGAACCCAGAACTTCCGGTTCAGGGTTCAAGAATTCGAGCTTGTTTTATGATTTTTACTTCGCTTCATTTATTGTCGATATTACTGTATTCTGTGAACCTTCTTGTGCTAAATGCTATCTGTTTATCGCTTTAGTATTGTTGAATTGTATATAATTGTCTTCTTACCCCACCCCTCCGAGTCTTTTGAAAATGGTGCATACGTTCGCGTAGCCCGCTTTTTCTGTAGACATTATACCAAATAGAGCGAGGCTGGGCAAGTGACAAGGCCGGGCAGACTTTAGTTCTCCCGGTACGTCGCCCCCTCCTCGGCCCCAGTTGTCCGCTCGAGTACCCCAAGTCTAGACCAAAACCCCAGGATTTAAACCTAGAAAAATACAGCTTCATGTCGGATCCCTAGTAGGAGCGCTTGTTTGCATCACGTGCATTTGACATAGGGGACTCAACACAGGGGTTGGGTCCGTCTAGGACAGGTGTACCCAAAATAACAGACCATCCTGATGCATTCTATGTGCTATGTGAACATTTATTTATTTCGGCTTGCATGCTGACCGGCTATGGAAAATAAAGCAAAAAGGAAAACCAAGAGTGATGTAAGGAAGAAATAAAGCCCGATTCTAAAGAAAACCAAATATTTGAAAATATCCTGAAATTCTGCCAAAAAAAGAGTTATTCAAAAGAGTCAAAGCTGCCCGAACTACGCCAGTTTGATTCTCACGAGGTGTAGGTAACCCCCCATCGGGTCCAACTTCCTTTTGAAAAAACTGACCCANCGGCATCAAAGGAAACGACTTGGAGGATGATGAGATCGAGTCTATCTTGCTGAAGAAATTCGGAGAAACCCTGTCAAATGGAGCTATGATATGATATCACAACTTACCCCCTAATTCAATTGACTCATTTGCTATGCTTGTTCACTCTTTTTTGTGAAAGCACACGATGGGGCTATCAAGGTCGAAACCAGGAAGTCGGACCTCTTCAAAGTAAGGAAAAAGGATAATGAAATGCTCAGAGAGTTCGTATCTCGGTTTCAAATGGAAAGGATGGACCTGCCACCGGTCGCTGACGATTGGGCCGTTCTAGCTTTTACCCAAGGACTCAATGTTCGAAGTTCGGTGGCTTCACAACAATTGAAGCATAATCTGATAGAATATCTAGCTGTCACTTGGGCTGATGTGCATAACCGATGTCATTCAAAGATCAAAGGTGAAGATGATTAACTGGGGCTACTTCCGGGTCCGTTTACCCTATTTGACCCATTGACAGAGTCAAGAGAGACATCGATCATGAACCAAGGTCGAATAGGGATCAGTATCAGCCGTACAATGAGGATCGAAGAAGCACTGGGTCCGGACGGGGTTCTATGCGAAATAAAAGGAGAAATGACCGAGGCCAGAGCAGCCGAGGACTCATGAGCAAGAACAGTTTCGACAGGCCTATCAGACCTAAAGAAGTACCGAGGTTATCGTAATATAACTTTAACATTGATGCTGCTTCCATCATATCGGCTATCAGATGCATCAAAGATACCAAATGGCCTCGACCTCTACAGTACGACCCAGCCCAAAGGGATCCAAACCAGATGTGCAAATATCATGGCACTCATGGCCACAAAACAAAGGATTGCTTACAGTTGAGGGAGGAGGTAGCCCTGTTATTCAACAACGGGCATCTTCGAGAATTCCTGAGTGACCGAGCCAAAAATCATTTCAGAAATAGGGACTCCAATAAATAAACCGAGCAAAAAGAACCTCAACAAGTCATTCACATGATCATCGGAGGGGTCGATGTTCCTCAAAGTCCGATGTTAAAGCGCGCCAAAGTATCCATCACAAGGGAAAAACGGACTCGAGATTACATACCATAAGGGACTTTATCTTTTAGTGACGAGGATACAAAAGGAATCGTGCAGCCCACAATGATGCACTGGTAATATCTATACTCATTAATAAATCTCGATTTAAACGTGTGTTAATCGATCCAGGTAGCTCGGTCAACATCATTCGATCGTGGGTCATAGAACAACTCGGCCTACAAGGCCAAATCGTGCCTGCAGCCCGATTGCTAAACGGATTCAACATGGCATGTGAAACTACTAAGGGAGAAATAACATTACCAGTAAACGCCGCCGGGACCATCCAGGAAAGCAAGTTTTATGTGATTGAGGGGGACATGAGGTACAACGCCCTGTTCGGGAGGTCATGGATCCACGACATGAGGGCAGTGCACTCGACTCTTCACTAAGTGTTAAAACTCCTGACGCCATGAGGGATTAAATGATCTACGGGGAGCAACCGGCCGCAAAGGAAATATTTGCAGCTGAAGAAGTGATTCCGGTATCAACACTGGCGACATCAAAGGGACCGAATTCAGATATAAAGCAGGAAACTAAATAGCAATTATCGACACCAGCCACGACCCAATCGGATAAATAGGGGACTAATGAAGACGATGATTACAGAGTTCCCAAATCTTTTATAATCCCCGATGATTCCGATGCTACAAAATCAATAGTCGAAGAGCTTGAACAAGTCACATTGATCGAACATCTACCCGATCGGAAGGTATACCTAGGCACGAGGTTAACCCCCGAGCTCAGGAAAAAACTCATTCAATTTCATATAGCTAACATAAATTGTTTTGCTTGGTCCCATATTGATATGGCAGGGATCCCGTCGGAGATTACCACTCACAAGCTAAGCCTGGACCCGAAATTCCACCCGGGCAAACAAAAGAGGAGACCCAGTCTGAGATCAAACATGCTTTCATCAAGGACGAGGTAACTAAACTCCTTAAAATAGGGTCCATTCGGGAAGTTAAATACCCTAAATAGTTAGCAAACGTAGTGGTAGTCCCTAAAAAAGGGAACAAACTGAGAATAAGATTATAAAGATTTAAATAAGGCATGTCACAAGGACTCTTTCCCTTTGCCCAACATCGATCGCATGATCGTTGCCACGACCGGCCACGAGATCCATAATTTTCTTGAGGCCTACTCTGGGTACAACCAAATACGGACGAACCCGAATGATTAGGAAAAAACCTCCTTCATCACTAAGTATGGCATATACTACTATAACGTGATGCCATTTGGGTTAAAAAATGCCGGTGCCACTTACCAACGTCTAGTAAACCGGATTTTCGAAGAACAAATAGGGAAATCCATGGAAGTTTACATTAACAATATGTTGGTTAAGTCCCTACGAGCAGATGATCATTTGCAGCATTTGCAAGAAATCTTCGGTATATTGATTAAGTACAACATGAAACTGAATCCGGAGAAATATGCGTTCGGAGTCGGATCAGGTAAATTTCTTGGGTTCATGGTATCAAACAGAGGAATAGAGATCAACCCTAACAAGATCAAAGCTATCGAGGATGGTTTGCTTAGTCGTAGTAGCTCGTTTACTGCTGTCTAGGTTTGTTCCGGGGTTGTAACCCCAGTTTAGTTTGCTTGTCTTGTTGTTCGAACAGTTTCACCGTCTGTCTAATACAATTTCCTGTTTTCTGTTATTTCTAGTCATTTTCTTTTGTTTAGTTCTCTCCCCTTTTTATAATTCTTTTCCTGTTGGCTCTACTGACATGACATGCATGCGTAATTCTCAACCTGGGCTCCAAAGTTAGTTTAGTCATGAAGCAATGAAACAATTTTGAAGATGATAGGGGCACTTGAGGGAAATAAGAACAGATTTGGACACTTTGAGATCATTTGAAGCCCGAACCATGAGAAATTGGGGCAGATAGAACATAAAGAAACCCTATTGAAATGGATCATGCCGCATCAGGTTGAAGCTAAAGGCAAGTTTGCCAAATTGACAGGGGTTGTTCATGGTAAGGAGAGTGAGAGTGTTGTCCAATGGAGCTTTGTATTCAACAGATGTAGAAAGCGAATGTGTGGATATGGTTATCAAGTTTGGTACAGTCAAAAGATATTACAAATGTTTTCCTTGGTTTGTTTAGTTGTGTTGTTTGTACTTGGCATTTTTTGAAGATTGGAATGACGAAGGCATTTTGTTCTGCTATCTAAACACCTTATCCTTTGTTACCCCTTTTGAGCCTTATTTATCTTCTTTCATACCCCTCTTTCAGAATCAGTAGCAAAGATCTGAAAGATAAGTAAAGGAAAAAGAGAAAAGAAAAGAATGAAAAGAGAGAGGAAAAAAGAATGAGAAAAAAAAAGAGAAGAAAAAGAAAAAAAACAACAACAAAACAACAAAAAGAGAAAAGGAAGAAAGAAAAGAAAAGAAGAGAAAGAGGAAGAAAAAGAAAATAAGAATCACAACAACAAAGTAATTCCTATGACATGAACTACGTTCGACCTGATTCCTTTTAAGGATACGTAGGCAGCCTCACGGTTCGGTCCCATCAAAGTAAAAATCCAAAAGTCCCCAAGCAAAGAACCTGGGGCAGAAGTTGTGGTTGTTGTGAGAAATCTGATTCCGAAAGTTGTAATCTTGAACCCATTCGAATTGCTTTGAGCCTTTTGATACCCTTTCTTTCTAAACCCTATCCGAAAGCCCACGTTACGGTCCAAAGAAAGACCTTCTGATCAGTCTTCAAGAGATGCCAAGTCGAGCAAGTAGAGGTGATTCATTTCAGGGGCAACACTCTGGTCCAAGCAAGAAAACGAAAAATGAGAGAGTCTTATTGGTGAAAACCCTCACGGGTACCGCAAGGCGATGTAAGCTGAGAGAAATCAAAAATTAGAGAGTCTTATTGGTGAAAACCTTCACGGGCACCATAAGGCGACGGTGAGTTGAGAGAAAGACCAAAATGAGAGAGGCTTGATGGTGAAAACCCTTCGGGCACTACAAGTCGAATAAGGATTGTGAATCAGATTGGATAGGCGGAGCATTGAAGCCCAGTTTCACGGCAAAAAGGTACGACAAGAGCTGGACATCAGATTTTCTTAACAGAATAGGCCGCGGGTGCATGTCATGGTCATTAGAGTTGGTATCCACATCTGATAGGTCTCTACTTTGTAGTTTTCTTGTTAGGAATCATCTCTTTCCATTATCCTCTACTTTGTTCCTTTTGTCTTGTTTACTTCCTCTTCCTGAGTATGTTTGGTCAGAACAAGTGAGAAATGACTTCAAAATTTGCCACCAGCTTTCCAATTGCACAAAACGGGATCTGGTTAGCACATCAAAGCATCATAAGTTCGGAAAGAACAACAAGCGCACTGAGCTGGTAACAATCAACATGCTTTGGGATTCGTGTGAAATACAAAGGCTTGGACAATGCAACAAAAGGAGGGCTAGGGTGAACGGATCAAAGGTATTTTCTGTGATAAGATTGACAAAGGAAGTGGTAGACCAGTGACAAGCAAGATATTCCAAGCAAAAATCAAAAGTTATCATGGCAAGCGATGGAGCAATAGACCTCAAGGCCAAGGCCAGTGGTTTAAATCCGGAAAGAGCAACATGTGCACTGAAGTTGGTAATAATCAATATGCTTTGGGGATCATGTGAAACACAAAGGTTTGGTAGATGTCAGCTCATGAGCAATACAACAGATGGAGGATATTGGGTCTGAATGGAGAAGAGGTATTTCCCGTGATAAGGGCGACAGAGAAAGTGGTTAGTCAATAAACAAGCAAGGTCTTCGAGTGGAAATCAAAGTGATCATGGGAAGTGAAGGAGCAGTCGCCCTCAAAGTCAAGGCCACAAACCAACCACCATATTTTAAAATAGACAAGATTTTTCTTTGATTGAAACAGGGGCAGAAAGTTTCGTTTGTTTTGGAGAAACCCTCCGTAAGGAAAGGCAAGCACCAGACAGGTTTGACTTTTAATTCTCAGGACCCTCCTGGAAAATGGGATCTAGTTTAAAATTCAAAACAATCATGAGTAGCATAATTTAGCATAAATTTACCCCAAAGGAATATAAGTTGGCTTCAAAGTTTACATGTTTAAGATAGGATTCAATTAGGAGTTGTCAGGACCCCCCCCCCCCTGAATAATGGGACCTAGCTTTAAGATTGCTGTTAAATAACAAGATGTAGCGAAAATAATACCTTTAGAATATATAACTTAGATTTAAAATTGTTGTTTAATTAGGAATTGTTAGGACCTTCCTGGATAATAGGATGTAGTTTTAAGACCCTCTTTGATAACAGGACTTAGCGGAAGTAATACATTGGATTTATAATTGTCGTTTGAATAAGAGTTGTCAGGACCCCCCCTGGATAATAGGACCTAGCTTTCAAATTCTTAGTAATAGTTGGTAGAATAATTCAGTTGGGAATACATTCAAGTTTAGCAATCAGGAGCCCGCCTGGAGAGCAGGGAACACATTCAAGTTTAGCAATCAGGAGCCCGCCTGGAGAGCATGGGAATACATTTCAAGTTTAGGAGTCAGGAGCCCGCCTGGAGAGCATGGGAATACATTTAAAGTTCAGCAGTCAGGAGCCCACCTGGAGAACAGGGAATACATATCAAGTCAGCAGTCAGGAGCCCACCTAGAGAACAGGGAATACATTCAAGTCAGCAGTCAGGAGCACACCTAGAGAACAGGGAATAGATTTCAAGTTCAGCAATCAGGAGCCCGCCTGGAGAGCATGGGAATACATTCAAGTTAAGCAGTCAGGAGCCCGCCTGGAGAGCAGGGAATACATTCAAGTTTAGCAATCAGGAGCCCGCCTGGAAAGCATGGGAATACATTCAAGCTTAGCAGTCAGGAGCCCACCTGGAGAGCAGGGAGTACATTCAAGTTCTGCAATCAGGAGCCCGCCTGGAGAGCAGGGAATACATTCAAGTTTAGCAATCAGGAGCCCGCCTGGAGAACAAGGGAATACATTTCAAGTCAGCAGTCAGGAGCCCGCCTGGAGAGCAGGGAATACATTTCAAGTTTAGCAGTCAGGAGCCCGCCTGGAGAGCATGGGAATATAATTCAAGTTCAGCAGTCAGGAGCTCACTTGGAGGAAGAGGAAACATCTCAAATACAGTTCAAGATCAGCGGTCATGCGTCCACCTGGAGAAAAGGAAAACATCTCAAGGTGTATCTCAAGTTGGCAGTCAAGCATCACCTGAAGAAACGGAAAATATACTCAGATTATAAGTTCAAGTCGACAACAGAGGAATTTCACCGGTAAGAATACAAGTCAGCATGGACACAAAGCTGCAAGATCAAGTTGAAGAGATAGATAGGTTTTAGAAGTTC
>NW_017672008.1:88341-128673 GCF_001879085.1 Nicotiana attenuata
TACACGTGCACTTTTCTGAACTTACTCCCTTCGAGACCAAACGACCCCGTTTCATGTGAGGTTAATCCTAGCCGTCTAGGTTAGATGATCCAACGGCTCTAAACTAGGGGTCACTTGATATAAAAGTGTCCTAACGCCTAACCCCCCCCCCCCAGAAACCTCCCCCCCTCTCAGAAACCTCCCCCCCCCCATGACCGTCTCTCACAAATCCGCCCTGAGCCACCGCCTGCCGCCCGTCGGAAATCGCCTACGGCGGCAGCCGGCGTTCAATCGCCGTGAAAATAACACCACCACTCCTCCTCCGCCTCCCCATCCCAGATCCCCACTCCATTTCCCTCAAAACCCATTGGAACCCCTCGAATATTCATTTGAAGAGCGAAACCCTAGCGCCGCCACAATTTCTCGGGTGGCGGCGCCACCTCTGTTCAACCCCAAACTTCCTCCATGCAACCATTACCCTTCCCTTAACCCTAATCCACTACCATTTCTCCATAAATCCTCACCAAATTGATCTTTTCTTGAATCTGAAATTAAAGAAGAAACGAATCTGTCAAGCTTTCAAGTGATAGGGTTTGAAACGGGTATTGACCATTTGTTCTCGTCGAGAACATATGGTTAATACCTGTTTTGAATCAGATCGGAGTTGGTTAGGGTTTTAGAGGCTTTGTTCGTTGATTTTAGAGGTACTCTTTCCGTTCTCTTTCGTATTCTCCGTTTGTCTTCACTTTCTCCTGTCTTCTCCTCCATTTCTGTTCTTGATTTTTCTTTTCGTTTGTTTTTTATTGTGTTGCTCAGTATAGCAATAGTTTTTGAGTTAATTCGTGTTGATTTTGTTGAAAGATTGAAATTATTTCATTTATGTTTTCATAAGTTAGTATTAAGAATTGTTAAGTTAGTCTGTTGAGGTGCTTTGTCTGAATTTATTTGTTTAGTTCATAATTGCTAATAGGTGAATTGAATCTGTTTGTTTGTTTCATGGAATCACCCGAGTTCTTTGGGCTCAAATCCTGGGCCCTTTTGGTTGCCATTTATTAATGCCTGAACTTTGGGCTTACCCGTTTGTGACCCATGGTCATTCGAACCATAATTTGGGCTTTGGGTCAGTCTTGACCCATGTAGCCTGCTCAATGTAATTACAGGATCATTGAAGGATAGTCTAGGTAACCTAGCTAGGGAATTTTTTAATAACAGATTTAGAAGCTTCTAGGAAGCTAGTTGGGGGGGGGTCAAGTTGAATTTCAGACTTGTAATAGGTTAGCTTGGTTAACAAGTCAGTAAATGAGGGATCAAGTAGCAAAACCAGTTGGAACTGGTTTCCACACTTTCACCTTAGATGACGTCAAGGTTTCAGAAAGCACTCATATGTAATATATCACAAGAAGTTTTACAAAGGTTACAAGATGATTGCAAGATGATCCTCCAACTACTACAAGACCTCCTTTATATAGGGCTAGGAGGTTATTACAAGACAAACTTACATGATAAAATAAACCTATCTTACATGGCAAACTTATCTTACAAGTGGGTCCTTCTAAGCATGTGAAGGACTTTAGGCAAAACAACTAAAAAACACCTGAAAACATGTGAAAGGGGTGAAATATACATGGTGTAGCATGTGAAAGTATGTGGGAGCATGTGACGCCATGTGAAAGTATGGTGTTGCATGTGACGAAGCATGTGGAGGCATGTGGAAGCATGTGAAAACAAGTTGAAGTGGGGCTCGGATAATATGGAAAGATGTGGAAATTTGTCTTGGCTTAGGTAGGATATTTTTTAGGGGTTTTTAGTGGCTAATCTAGGATTATGGTGGGATTAGCAGGGATTTAGGTAATTATTCTTCATTGATTCTAGGGTTGTCTTCTAGGCATCTTTTCAAAGACCTCGTGTAGTAACGCTTGGAATTTGACGGTCCTTCTTCGCGGTGCTCTTTCTCTTTTGGATTGAGAGATGTAATCCGCAACCTTAATCTGGAAATGTCTTGAGTGATCTTTTCTCGGATGACTTTGTATGGGGTTTGATATTCTTTTGCTGCTGCCCGGACTCTTTCCTAGTGAGGATGATTGCTTGTATAATTCCAGCTTGCCCATTCTTTTGGCCATATCTCTTTCGGAATGCACCTATTTTGCTGGAAAAGGATTCTTTGTGCCTCGCTATATTCTTCTTCCATTGATAAAATGGACACGGGAAATTTTCACCAGAATGATGCCTCTGCTTGCGCCTGGACTTTTCCATTAATAATCTTTACTGGCCTATGAAAATGAATACCTTTGCTGTGTAGGAATCATTGAAACATTTCATCCAGTATCTTCTAGGTTTGAACCATAGCAAAAATATTTTAAGAGCTGGTGCAATGTTATCAAAATCCTTGAAGATGTTGCATTTGAATTCCATGAAAATATAATACTGATGGCATAGGTACCAGAAAAACCATAATAGTTATTTCTGAAAATCCTTGGCTTGAGCTATGAATATATGGCAGAACGGATATTCTGGATTGACCCCATATGGCTTGAGAATGGATCCTCCATGCTGTCGGAAAACTTGGAGCTTGTAATGAGTTCTTTTTTCCATAATAATTGACGAATCAAAGGGATCCATGAGGTTGAACAATTCCGGTGGATGATCTATTGGCTTTGATGAACTTGTTCCTGGTAAACTTGAAAACATGAAGATGTGACTGATTAGTTTTTGCTTTGTCTTCAGTTTTGCTGGGGAAAATCTCTTTGATAATTCTTCCGGTCGAGATAGAAAATCTGCGAGAATATTATCCTTTCCTTTCAGGTGCTTGACTTCAAACTTGTACGGAGAGAACCATTGAGCCCACCTGAGAATCTGAGGATTGGGAATAATTTTGGCATTTAGCCGAATCATCTTTGGGTAGGCCTTCATATCCATTTCTATCAGAAATTCTATATGAATGAGGAAGAAATTAAATTTCTTGATTCCATTCTTTATTGCAAGAATTTCCTTGAAAGTGGAGTGATAATGTTGCTCGGCATCTTTGAACTTTCCACTGGCGTATCCGCATATTTTCCTCTGGCCATCTTTTTCTTCAAATAGAACAGCACTCCAATATTCATTGCTAGCATCAGTTTGCAATATCTTCTTACCATCCTAAGGGATATAGAGTGACTTGACATTTTTAGAAATCTCCTTTATTTCCTTGACTGCTTCATCTTGTTTGTTTCCCCATGGTGGAGCATTTTTCTTGAGCATCTCTGTAAGTGGAGAAATGTATGTAGAGATATTTGAGATGAAATCTCTCACATAATTTATTATGCCCAAGAATTGTTGGATTTGCTTTGTTGTGAAGTTGGTATCCGGAAATTTGAGTACTTCTTGACATATATGTGGTCCTGGACTGTATTCACCTTGGACAAAATGCATTCCAAGAAAATCAATCTCCTTTTGAGCAAGAACCATCTTTTTTGCTGATAGCATGATTCCGTACTGTGTTACCAATGACTCAAATTGACGAAGCAAGTTGATATGTTCCTCCAATGTATAACTAAATAACAGGATGTCATCAATGTAAACTAAAGAGGTATGGAGGATGGGTTGGAATATTTTTATCATGGCTTTTTGGAACAAATAAGGTGCAGTTTTTAACCCAAAGGGCATGACTTTCCATTGGAAGTGATGATCGGGGATGCAAAATCCCGTTTTGGGTCTTTCTTCAGGGTGTATTCCTAATTGCCAAAATCCTGACTTTAAATCAAACTTGGAAAAATATTTGGCCTTGGCTAAGTGGGAGAAAAGGGTGAGTTTATTTGGGATAGGGAACTTATCATCTTGGAGGAAATGGTTAAGTGGCTGGTAGTTGTTGACTAACCTGAGTTTTCCTCTTGTTTGCTCAGCTCTTTTGTTGACATAAAATGCTTCGCATGCCCATTGTGAATCTGATGGCTCTATCAGATCAAATTCCAAAAGTTCTTCACATTCTTTCTTTGCAAGCTGAAGATGATCTGGATTCATCCCTGAATGACTGGCTTTTGTCGGATTGATATTTTCATTTTTCTAGAAAGGGAGCTTAATAAAAAACTCTTCGTTTTTCCATAACGGGCGTTTCCCTTTCTTCATGAAATCCTTGTGGGATTCGGCACATGATTGTTCAATGAGATGTTGCTCAATCTCTTTGATTTGTTCGTCATTGAAGATTTGGAATAGCCTTGGAATCCCAGAATAAGGTCTGAACTGCTTTTTAAAAGCTATCCCGTTGGCCCTGACCTGGAGTTGATCTCTAAGTTGTCTGTAAATGTCGAATCCAATAATAAGATCCTTTCCTGGTACATCAGATCCTAGCAGCTTGGTTCTGTACTTCAATCCTGGAAAGAACTCAATTGTGATCGGGTGCTTTGTAATGACAGTTGTGGTCAAGATTGCATTTGATGCAGTGTTGAAATCCTTAAAATGCGGTACCCATTGATCTTCAGGGAGAACAGCAGGATTTATAAGTGAGGAAGCAACTCCGGTGTCGATGAAAGCAATAACTCGAGTTGGTTTATCCCACTTGGATGAATAAACTTTGAGTTCTACTTGAGGAACGACTGCGAGCGCATTGATCTCCTCTCGGGCTTCGATCATTGGTTCTGAAATTTGGTAATGATCATTGCCTTGATCTTCATAGATATCAAGAGAGAATAAAGTTTCTTCATTGGGTTCATCATCCACAGAGAATATGGATTCAAGGTCCTCTTCCTTGCCGAGATGTATGCCGGTGTAATCTTCAATTTCTTCAATCAGTTTGACAGATCTTCTTGATTGTGGACAATTCTTAGCAAAATGTCCAATCTTATGACAAATAAAACATCTGTTTTTCTTATGAAAATTTCCTGGCCTTCTTCGTCTGAAATATTTTGTGCGTCTCTTGGACCTTGATTTCCCGTCTGAAATTCTTGGCCATTTGAACCTCCTGAATTCTCTCTGTCGCCTAGATTTGTGGCAGGAACATCCTGATCCGATGATTAGATCAGATTTGCGGCATGCTTTGTCAAGCGCTGGATTGTGTTGGATAATTTTCTTTAGGGCAGAGCGCTTCGTACAAATATCATCCAATGCAACGAAAATAGCTTGTCTGATGTAACCAATTTGTGGGATTGTTATGGACTGAAACTTTTCTTCAATGATGGTCATGGTTCGACTTGCCAGCAACTTTGGAAGGGAAGATACAAAGGCTTGTTTTAGATTGATGTCTCCACCGATCTTGAAGTATATCTTCGCCATTTTTTGAAAATGTCTATCAATGTCATTTCTGTCGAATGACACACACTTCATCTCAAAGAGTTGTCTTCGCATTTTCTCCTGTCTTTGGCCAGTATCTCCGCAGAAAACTTCATGTAGGATCCTGATGTTGAAGGCAAAATCTTGGGAAGTAAGAAAAGTATTTTTGTCTTGGATTCCAAGCGAGTTCCACCAATCTCTGAGAATTCCTGAGAACCGTGAAGTGAATTCTGAAAGGATGATATACTTTTCACGTTCAACCAAATTCTTTGTCACCATCCAAGTATAGAAGTCTTGGATCCTTTGAGGCCATTTTGAAACCTTGACGTCATCTAAGGTGAAAGTGTGGAAACCAGTTCTAACTGGTTTTGACGCCATGGGCTCATATCTTTTTTCTGGGATTGGTTCATCTGTCATGCCTTCTTGTTCCTCATCTACTTCAGATATTTCTGGGTCTCTTGGCTGGTTTACAAATATTGGGGGATCGTCTTCTTCGGCAGAGTTCGCTGTGGATTCATTGCTTGATTGAGAGCTATCTTCCATTGTTTCATATTCTGATGAATTTAGAGATTCCGACCATGGAGTATCTTCCTCTGATATGTATCTTGGCTGGGAGACATAGAGGCCTGGAGCCTTTTGGTTAGAGATCATCAGATTTTCGGGATTCGATCCTTTTGAACTTTCTCCTTGGTCTCGCCTTTTCTTGGTTTGTTTCTGTGCTGCAAGGGCATCTTTCCTTTCCCAAACCAATTTTGCGATATCAAAATCATGTTCTTCTTTTGCTGGTTGGGTGAAAGAGATTGGATTTTGCGAGGTAGATGGAAAGGTAGAAAAGGTGTAGTCCAATTTAGGTGGGGAATATGCTTGTGGAGACATAGAGAAGAAGGTAGTCTTTGAAGGGAAAACTGGGGGGTTTTGTGGCTCAAAGTGTTCATTTCTCAAAAGTTGGATTTGTTCCTTGATGGAAAGCATCTCCTTTTGTTGTTGTTGGAAAAATTGGAAAAGTGAAGTTCCTGGCGGACAAATCTCATATTGTAAATTTGCCAACCTTAGTTCCAAAGCTTTGATTAGTCCGGCATGGTGAGACGATGTCTGCTCCAACTTCTTCTCAATTGTTTCCACTGCTCATCATTTTGTTCTGTGTATGGGCCACGTTCTTTATGGTGTTGCCAATGTTGTTCAGGACTTTGTTTTGGCAGATGGAGTTTTCTGATTGCCAATTTGTTGTTGCTTCAATGTCACTCGTTGGGGGTTTTTCTCCAGAAGGTAGTACTATGTTTTTCTTGGGGATTTTTGGGGCATGACTGATACCCTCTTTTTCGAAAGATTGAAGTGGAGGAAAATCTTGGGAGTGGCTGGAACTTGAAGGGCTCATCATGAATATTTGTGGATGTGTAGACTTTTGGGTTGATGGAGTTTTAGGTTCAAGTTCTTTTTGGATTCTGGGTTACGAGCTGATGGTGGTTTGAGTTTTGGGGTGGTTTCACTATCATCCCAACTTGGAGTGAATTTTTCTGGTAATTTTGGCCATTCCTAGGGTTCATAACTGACAAGAAATTCATATTTACCTGGACGGCTTAATGAGCCAATTGAAGGATCTTTATTTTCATATTTGACTCGAAATTGTTTTTCAGCAGTTTTCTCCTTTTTCTTGGATTTTGGTTTGCGCTGGTGATGTTCATCATATTCTCCAATTGGATCTTCTAAACAGTCTTGGCAGGTGCAACCAAGATCCCATGGGCGGTGTCCAGTGAAGGGGCATTTGAACCACCACATTCTTTTCCCTTCTTTGTCAAAATATTGGCACCAGTCATGTTCTTCCATGATGCTTTGTATATTCCAGAAAAACTCTCCATCAGGTTCTGGGTATGTATCTGTTGTATCTTTGGGTTGAATCATTTTGCAAGAGAAGATGGTTTTATTGGGTTTTTTGAGATGGGAATGGTCAAAGCTTATACAAACAGTTTTGTCACTTCTTTTGGTAAAAGTTGGTTCACCAGATTGCAGAGATTCTTCAGGTTCCCTTAGAAAAGGGGTAGGGTTGAAAAAAGGGAAATCTGATAGTTGCCCTAGTCCCTTGCCTATAAAGGCACCCTAAACTTGCCTTGCAAGGCAGAATTTAGACCTGAGACCTAAGAGACCAAAGAGATTGAAGAGCTAGAAAAATCAGAGAAAAGAAATGGCTGCAGTTCACTATTTTATTGAGTTCTTTTTCCTTTTTCTTTGATTTCTGAAGCTTTCAAGTTGAAAACACTTTCTGACTCATTTAATGGGTTAGAATGTGTCGAATCTGGGGTGTGTAAAGCTGGGTTTGAAGTCTGCTGATTTATTACTCGATTGAATTTTACTCTTTGGATTGTTGCATCGTATTCCTAAGTTTGAGTTGGATCTGTTTGGTTTTGCTGGAGCTGATTCTGTCACACTGCTGCTGCTTAGCTAACCTCTTGTTCTCTTATTTTGTATCATTATCCAGGTATTTTCTTGGCTCTTGAGTGACTTGTGGAGTGTGGATCAAAAACATGTAATTAAGCTTGAAGGAATTGATAATTGTTACATGTTTCTCCGTTAATCTTCTTCAAATGTTCTTTAGTTTAGCTGTTAAGTGTGTGCATTTGTGTTATTAATGCTGTGTCCCCTTTTGAGGCTTGGATTCGACTCTGCTCTCATGTAAATAACTCGGGACTGTTTGGATTTTTTTTAAGATGTTTACTGATTAAGGATTAAAAGCTCTTAGTTGGCTAGTTAGGTTTGTTTGACTTGGCCAGATTTGAAATGCAGCAGTTCGAATTCTGGAGTCCAATACCCATGATCCGTATTCTGTTTCTCAACTACTTTCCAAAATAAGTTTTCTCATGGTTAAGGTGGTTTAATAAGTTCGGGGGTTCATTGTTTAGCTCTGTCCCTTGTTGTTTGTATAATGGCTCTGTTCTATGAAGGATTTCAGACGAGGATTATGTTGGTTTAGTCTAGATCTTCATACTCTTTCTCCTGATAAATTGAAATCGTGAAGCTGTTTAAATGTGTTAATGTGAGAGTTCAGCATGCAAGTTAAGCCTATTCGAAATCTTAATTTGTTCTTTTCATCGGCAATTCAAGTGAGTGCTTTCTGAATGATAAAAATAATGTCCAAATTCTAAAGGTTTCGTTGTAGCTGAACTTCATACGATGGCTGGAGTTTATGACAAGGACTTGGGCTGTAGTTTTGGCCCAGTCCTGCCAAGTTTTTTTTCTGGTATTCCTGGTTCTGGGCTTCATATTGGAGCACATTCTGTTTTTTGATTGTTAACCAAATGACCTTAGGGAAATGAATGGATTCGCAGATTGTCTAGATTAATTTAGTAATTGCAAATTCACCCCCACCCCCCACCCCTATTAGTCTAAATTCTCATTAATAGTTGGAAGTTTTTTTTTTAGTTTTACATGATTTGTTTTTTTTAATAGATTAATTATTGGAGGTGATCCTTATTGAATAGTACAAATAGCTCATGGCCCTCGAATAAATTCCACACCCTAGATATAGAAATGACAAATGTTCGTAGTTTGCTTTAGGCACGCTAATATACCATCGTGATTGTGGACACGTTCGCGTGACATGATTACGATTTCTAAAAATCAAACCGGAGTATGCGTTCGGGCAGCTTTGGCCAAACTTTTCTAAAATAATAAAGCGTTATTAATCGTGGACACGTTCGCGTGTCATGATTTTTGGCGCGCCAAACAAACGGGTACACGTACGCGTGAGCCGTTGCAAGATAATTTTCCTAATTTAAAAGCGGTAAAAGGTAAAAACACATAGGTTCTAAAATCAGGAATTAGACAATTTAATAAGCCAAGTATTATCAAAGCGACCGTGCTAGAACCACGGAACTCGGGAGTGCCCAACACCTTCTCCCGGGTTAACAGAATTCCTTACCCGGATTTCTAGATCGCGCACTGTAATACAGAGTCAATCTTTTCCTCGACTCGGGATTTGAACCGGTGACTTGAGACACCATAAATCTCCCAAGTGGCGACTCTGAATTTTTAATAAATAATCCCATTTCGATTGTCACTTAGATTGGAAAAAACTCGCTTATTATGCCCTTCCGGGGGTGTAGTAAAAAGGAGGTGTGACATGACTGAGTGTAGACATTGAGCAAACAGTAGTAAAAAGCCCCTAAGGGTCCAAATAGTTGGCACGAGGCCCAAACACGACATTCAGCCCCAAACATAGTAATACTTTCCAAAACACAATCAAATAGTTTTTAATCAAATACGCGACTTAATAGTCGTACGGGACGGACCAAGTCACAAATCCCAACGTTCCACGACCCCACGCTCATCATCTAGCATGTGCGTCACCTCAAAGTAGTGAAACGATGTGAAATCCGAGGTTTCATACCCTCAGGACAACATTTACAATCATTACTTACCTCAAACCGGTCCAAACTGTAACCCGCGATGCCTTTGCCTCTCGACTCGGCCTCCGAATACTCCAAATCTAACCAAAACAAAATTCATGCCGTCGAAATAAGCTAAAGGAACAAAGCCCACGCGAAAATAATCAAACTATATCAAAAATCCCGAAATTGGCCAAACCGACCCCCCTCCCCCCCCCCCTCGCTCGCGTCTCGTATTCGATAAAAACTACATCACTAGAATCCCTATCCTCCCACGCGTCTATACATACCGAGAGCATCAAATTCGGACCTCAAATGGCCCCTCAAATCCTCAATTTAAACTCTCCAGTTTCAAGCCCTAATCCCCCAATTTTAACCCTTAAATCCCACTAATTTCATGTCTAATCAGTTAGAATCACAATAGAATTGAGTATTGAGTTCAAAAATCTTACCTCCAAGCGTTACCCCTTGAATCCCTTTTCAAATCCTCTCAAAAAGCTCTAAGCCCGACTCAAAAATGGTGGAAATAAGCTGAAAATCGCGAAGATGGCCTTTTATACTTTCTGCCCAGGCATCTCGCACCTGCGGCTCCTTTTACGCATCTGCGGACCGCTTCTGCGATTTTCACTTAAAGGGACCAACCTCCGCACCTGCACCCCAGGCCTCGTACCTGCGGGCTCGCATGTGCAGTTAAACATCCGCTCCAGCGACCAAATCCGCTCCTGGGTCAGCACCACGCACCTGCGATCATCGCACCTGCGGTCCCCAATCCTCAGGTGCGGAAACAACAGAAGCAGAAAAATTCTGCAACTCCACTCAAATTCCAAATCTTCCGCAACTCTCAGAATCCATCCCGAGGCCCTCGGGACCAACCAAACATGCCAACAAGTCATATATCATCATTCAAACTCATACCAACCCTCGGAACACTGAAAACAACGCTGGAACACCAAATCACCCTCGGATTAAAGCCTAAGGATTCCAAACTTCCGAATTCCGCAACCGATCCAAAAACATATCAAACCTCATTCGAACGACCTGAAATTTTGCACACACGTCACAAATGACACAACGAACCTACTCCAATTTCTAGAATTCCATTCCGACCCCGATATCAAAATTTCCACTACCAACCGGAAAACGCTAAAATTCTAATTTCGCCAATTCAAGCCTAAATCTACCACGGACCTCCAAAATACATTCCGATCACGCTCCTAAGCCCCAAATCACCTAACGAAGCTATCTGAACCATAAAAACCAAGTTCCGAGATCATTTACTCACAAGTCAACTTCCGGTTGACTTTTCCAACTAAAGCTTCCAAATAAGAGACTAAGTGTCTCATTTCACTCCATGAGCACTCCGAATATAGAACAACCAACACTATATGACGAAATACAGCTGAATAACACATAAAGAAGCAAAACTGGAGGAAACAGAGCGGTAACTCATGAAACGACCGGCCGGGTCGTTACATCCTCCCCCTCTTAAACAAACGTTCGTCCTCGAACGAGTCTAGAAACATACCTGCAGCCTCAAACAGGTGAGGATATCTGCTCCGCATCTCCCGCTCGGTCTCCCAGGTAGCCTCCTCCACGGGCCGACCTCGCCACTACACTTTTACTGAAGCTATATCCTTTGATCTCAACTTTCGATCCTGACGCCCTAAAATAGACACTGGGTCCACATCATAAGTCAAATCACCGTCTAACTGAACCGTGCTGAAATCTAAAACATGCGACGGATCGCCAATATACTTCCGGAGCATAGAAACATGGAATACCAGATGCACACTCGACAAGCTAGGTGGCAAAGCCAGCTCATAAGCCACCTCCCCAATCCTCCGAAGTACCTCAGAAGGTCCAATGAACCGAGGACTCAATTTACCCTTCTTCCAAAATCTCATAACACCCTTCAAGGGTGAAACCTTCAATAGAACCTACTCCCCAACCATGTAAGACACATCTCGAACCTTCCTGTCAGCATAACTCTTTTGCCTTGACTGCGCCGTACGAAGCTGCTTCTAAATCACTTTCACCTTGTCCAAAGTATCCTGCACAAAGTTTGTACCCAAAAGCCTAGCCTCGCCCGGCTCGAACCAACCAACTGGAGATCTACACTGTCTCCCATATAAAGCCTCATATGGAGCCACCTGAATACTCGACTGATAATTGTTGTTGTAAGCAAACTCCGCGAGCGGTAGAAACTGATCCCATGACCTTCCAAAATAAATTACATAAGCGCGCAACATGTCCTCCAATATCTGAATAGTGCACTCGGACTGCCCGTCCGTCTGAGGGTGAAAAGCTGTGCTCAACTCCACCTGAGTACCCAACTCCCGCTGCACGGCTCTCCAAAACTGCAAAGTGAACTGAGTACCTCAATCCAAAATGATAAAAACTGGGACACCATGCAAGCGAACAATCTCTCGAATATAAATCTCTGCTAACCTCTTTGAAGAATAGGTAGTACATACAGGAATGAAGTGCGCGGACTTGGTCAGCCGATCCACAATCACCCAAATAGCATCGAACTTCCTCAAAGTCCGTGGAAGTCCAAATACAAAGTCCATGGTGATCCGCTCCCACCCGGTCTCTGATGCTCATATTTCACCTGCTGACAATTGAGACACCGAGCTACAAATCCCACAATATCCTTCTTCATTCTTCTCCACCAATAATGTTGTCTGAAATCCTGATACATCTTTGCGGCACCCGGATGGATGGAATACCGCGAGCCATGGGCCTCCTCCAGAATCAACTCCCGAAGCCCATCTACATTGGGCACACATATCCAGCCTTGCATCCTCAATACCCCATAATCACCAATAGTCACATCTCTAGCATCACCGTGCTGAACTCTGTCCTTGAGGACAAGCAAATGAGGATCATTATACTGGCACTCACTGATGCTATCAAACAAGGAAGACCGAGAAACCACACAAGCTAAGACCCGACTGGGCTCCGAAATATCCAACCTCACAAACCAATTGGCCAAGGCCTGAACATCAACTGCAAGAGGTCTCTCCCCAACAGGAATATATGCCAAACTACCCAATCTCACTGCCTTCCTACTCAAAGCATCGGCCACTACATTGGCCTTCCCCGGATGGTACAAGATAGTGATATCATAGTCTTTTAGCAGCTCCAACCATCTCCGCTGCCTCAAATTGAGATCCTTCTGCTTGAACAAGTGCTGGAGGCTACGCTGGTCAATAAACACCTCACAAGACACACCATACAGATAATGCCTCCAAATCTTCAACGCGTGAACAATAGCAGCCAACTCTAGATCATGAACAGGGTAGTTCTTCTCATGGGACTTAAATTGACGAGAAGCATAAGCAACCACTCTACCCTCCTGCATCAACACACACCCAATACCAACTCTCGAAGCATCACAATACACTGTATATGAACCTGAAGCTGATGGCAAAACTAACACTGGAGTTGTGGTCAATGCAGTCTTGAGCTTCTGAAAGCTCGCCTCACACTCATCCGACCACCTAAATGGAGCACCCTTTTGAGACACTTGGTCAAGGGTGATGCTATAGATGAAAATCCCTGAATGAACCGACGGTAATAACCCGCCAAACCAAGAATGCTGCGAATCTCTGTGGCTGAGGATGGCCTGGGCCAACTCTGAATCGCCTCTATCTTCTTCGGATCAACTTGAATGCCCTCGCTGGACACCATATGCCACAAGAAAGCCACTGAACTAAGCCAAAACTCACACTTGGAGAACTTTGCATAAAGCTTCTCATCCCGCAAACGCTGTAATACAACCCTCAAATACTCCGCGTTCTCCTCGAGACTATGCGAGTACACCAGAATATCATCAATGAATACAATGACAAACGAATCAGATAAGGCCGAAACACGTTGTTCATTAAATGCATGAACGCTGCTGCGGCATTGGTCAGCCCAAAAGACATCACAAGGAACTCATAATGACCATATCGGGTCCTGAAATCTATTTTAAGAATATCCGAGTCCCTGATCTTCAACTGGTGATACCCTGACCGGACATCAATCTTGGAGAACACCCTCTCTCCCTGAAGCTGGTCAAATAAATCATCAATAAAGGATACTTGTTCTTGATTGTAACTTTGTTCAACTGCTTGTAATCAATGCACATCCTCATTATGCCATCCGTCTTCTTCACAAACAGAACAGGCGCACCCCAAGGCGACACACTAGGACGAATAAACCCCATATCAAGGAGTTCCTAAAGCTGCTCCTTCAACTCCGCTGGTGCCATACGATACGGTGGAATAGAAATGGGCTGAGTGCCCGGCACCAAATCATTATCGAAGTCAATATCCCTGTCCGGTGGCATGCCTGACAGGTCTGCAGGAAACACATCCGAAAAGTCCCTCACTATCGGGACTAAATCAATACTAGGAGTCTCTGCACTGACATCCCTCACGAAGGCTAAGTAAGAAAGACAACCCTTCCCAACCATCCGCTGGGCCTTCAAAAATGAAATCACCCTACTGGGAACAAAATCAGTCGAACCTCGCCACTCAATCCATGGCACACCCGGCATAGCCAATGTCACTGTCTTAGCATGATAGTCCAAAATAGCACGACACAGAGATAACCAATCCATGCCCAATATCACATCAGAATCGACCACACAAAGCAATAAAAGGTCCACTCGGGTCTCCAAACCCCCGATAGTCACCACACACGACTGATATACACGGTCCACAACAATAGTATCGCCCACCAGAGTAGATACACGAACGGATGAAATAAGAGACTCACGGGGCGTATCCAAATAACGAGCAAAATATGATGACACATATGAAAAAGTGGAACCAGGATCAAATAACACAGAGGCATCTCTGTGGCAAATTGAGACAATACTTGTAATCACAGCATTTGAAGCAATAGAATCGGGTCTGGCTGGGAGTGCATAGAAACGGGCCTGACCACCCCCTGATCGACCTCCCCCTCTGGAGCGACCCCTAGCTGACTGTCCTCCACCCCTAGCTGGGTGGGTGGGTGGTAAAGTAACTGGTTCTGAAGTCGACAGCTGACTCCTCTGCTGAGACGGACTCCCAAGATGACGAGGGCACAGCCTCCACATATGCCCCAACTCTCCAGACTCATAACAACCCCCTGGTGCTGGAGACAGGGACTGAAGGGAACCCTTAGCATCGGGATGACTAGCAGAAGAACCTGGCATAGAAGAGCCCTGAACTAATGGAGCATGGGACGAACTCTGGGTTGGAAGGGCACTAAGTGAGGAATGGATCTGATGATAACTGTGAGAACCATGGCCCGATGATGCCCCACGATAAACTGGGCGAGCTGACTGAGCATGCCTGAATGGACGGCCTCTACCGTGCTGAAACTGAACCCCATGAGGAGCACCACTGAATCCGCCCTGATCACGAGGCCTCTTAGCCTCCCTCTCAACCTTCTCCCGTCCACGAACCATCTCAATCTGTCGAGTTGTGTCCACAACCTCATCAAGGGTAGCACCAGATACTCTCTCTCTGGTCATAAGCAACCGAAGCTGCAAATCGAGGCCATCTATAAACCTCCTGATCCTCTCTCGGTCTGAGGGAACCAACCAGACCGCATGACGAGCCAACTCGGAGAATCGCATCTCATACTGTGTTACAGATCTATCACTGTGACGAAGCTGCTCGAACTGCCTGCGTAGCTCCTCTCGGCGAGACTCGGGTACAAAATTCTCCAAGAAGAGAACGGAGAACTGCTGCCAAGAAAGGGGCACTGCGACAACTGGCCTACGCCTCTCGTAAGCCTCCCACCATCTAAGTGCAGCCCCGGAGAACTGGAAAGTAGTGAACGAGACCCCACCGGTCTCCAGAATACCTGTGGTCCGAAGCATCCTCTGACACTTATCCAAAAGCCCTGTGCATCCTCACCCTCAGCACCACTAAATGACGGAGGCTGAAGTCTACCAAATCTCTCCAACCTGCGTTGCTCGTCCTCTGGCATAACAGGAGCTACATAGTCCTGAGCAGCTGCAACCGGCTGGGCTGGAGGTGCCCCCTGTGTCTGAAGTCCCTGCATGACCTACTCAGGTGTGCGAGCGGCGGGAGTTTGAGTGCCTCCCCCGGCCTGAGAAGTAGCTGTGGTCGTAGTAACTGAGACCGCCTAAGCCAGGCCAGTGCGCACTGATAGAATCTGGGCCAGGGCCTCCTGAAGGCCTAGGATAACAATAGGCACAACCGGTGTCTAAGCTGGTACTGCTGGAGCGTTCGCAACTGGGACCTGATCTTGAACTGGGGCGGTTGGTGGATCTGCAGGTGCTGCTCTAGCTGCTGTGCGGGCTACACCCATGCCCCTACCACGGCCACGACCGCGTACTCGGCCTCTAGTGACCCCAACTGGTGGTATTGGTGATCGTCCGTCCTGACCGGTAGCACGTGTCCTCACCATCTGTGAGAGAATAGAATAACATAACTTTAGTTACCAGAATAAACAGATTCGCACGACAAGAATTCAAGAATATGAAGTTTTTCTTAAAGGTTCTACAGCCTCCCGAGGATAAGTACAGACGTCTCCGTACCGATCCGCGAGACTCTACTAAACCCGCTCATGACTCGTGAGACCTATGTAACCTAGGCTCTAATACCAACTTGTCGCGGCCCTAAAACCGACCCGGTCGTGATGATGCCAATCGTGAAACTAGGCCAGCCGACACAAACCCAAATCCAACCAGATTTTCATAAAAGTCATTTTAAGTAATTAATTAACGAAATATCTCACAATATAAGTTTAAATAACCGGTGCGGAAGAAAATAACACAAGCCCAACATCGGGGTGTCACCAGTCATGAGCAACTACAAAATCCGTCTAAGTACAGGAAAGTCTAACAAAATCTGGAAGATAACACTAATATATAATCTAACGAAGATATGAGGGAGAAGAACAGGGCTGCGAACGCCATGCAGCTACCTTGTCGACTCCAAGACCTGTTGAGAGAACCGATCAATGCTTGCTATCAAGACCCGCAACTCCTGGATCTGCGCACAAGGTGCAGGGAGTAATGTGAGTACGCCAACCCAGTAAGTAATAAAAGTAAAAGAAGCTGAGCAGTAAGAAAACAGATAATTCCACGTCATAACACTACAGCAAAACAGTATATTTCCAACACAGTATACAAATCAATTAACTCGTAAAAACAGCTGAGTTTCAGTAAAACCTTTTTTCTTTTAAAAGCATCTTTATATAGTTTCAAACAAGTGGTGAAACAGTGATGTAAAAATAATAGGAACGTAAACAGCCCCTCGGGCAAGACATGTACCATAAACCGCCCCTCGGGCCAAATATCAACAGAACCAGCCCCTCGGGCTACCTCACGATCACTCATAATCAGCCACTCGGGCAACCACATCACTCACACTGGGTACCCGCGCTCATTTGGGGTGTTCAGACTCCGGAGGGGCTCCTACAGCCCAAGCGCTATCACAAGCCATCTCGTGGCATAATAAATCAGGCCCTCGGCCACTCATACATCTCAATCAGTACAACATGCTGCGGCGCGCAGCCCGATCCCATGATATCCTCACAACGCAGGCCCTCGGCCTTACTCAGTCAGAAATCTCTCAAGCCACTCGGGCTAACAGTAAAACAGGTGCTCGACCCAAAATATCATTTATAGAATTAAAACGGAGTAAATAAAACCGAGTTATAAAATCAGTAAAACATAGCATGACTGAGTGTAGACATTAAATCAAAACAGTGAGGAAACAGTAGTAAAGAGCCCCTAAGGGTCCAAACAGTTGGCACGAGGCCCAAACACGGCATTCAGCCCCAAACGTAGTAATACTTTCCAAAACACAGTAGTATCAAATAGTTTTCAATGAAATACGCGACTTAATAGTCGTACGAGACGGACCAAGTCACAAATACCCAACTGTGCACGATCCCACGCTCGTCATCTAGCTTGTGCGTCACCTCAAAGTAGTGCAACGATGTGAAATCCGGGGTTTCATACCCTCAGGACAACATTTACAATCATTACTTACCTCAAACCGGTCCAAACTCTAACCCGCGATGCCTTTGCCTCTCGACTCGGCCTCCGAATGCTCCAAATCTAACCAAAACCAGATTCATGCCGTCAATATAAGCTAAAGGAACAAAGCCCACGCGAAAATAATCAAATTATATCAAAAATCCCGAAATTGGCCAAACCCGATCCCGAGCCCACGTCTCGGAATTCGATAAAAATCACATCACTAGAATCCCTATCCTCCCACGAGTCTATACATACCAAGAACATCAAAATCGGACCTCAAATGGCTCCTCAAATCCCCAATTTAAACTCTCCAATTTCAAGCCATAATCCCCCAATTTTAACCCTTAAACCCCACTAATTTCACGTCTAATCAGTTAGAAATCACCATAGAATCGAGTATTGAGTTCAAAAATATTACCTCCAAGCGTTACTCCTTGAATTCCTCTTCAAATCCTCTCAAAAAGCTCTAAGCCCGACTCAAAAATGGTGGAAATAAGCTGAAAATCGCGAAGATGACCTTTTATACTTTCTGCCCAGGCGTCTCGCATCTGCGACTCCTTTTTACGCATCTGCGGACCGCTTCTGCGGAAATTCTCCGCTTCTGCGATTTTCACTTAAGGGGACCAACCTGCGCCCTAGGCCTCGCACCTGCGGGCTCGCAAGTGCGGTTAAACATCCGCTCCTGCGACCAAATCCACTCATGCGGTCAGCACCACGCACCTGCGGTCCCCAATTCGCAGGTGCGGAAACAACAGAAGCGGAAAAATTCTGCAACTCCACTCAAATTCCAAATCTTCCGCCAACCCTCTGAATCCATCCCGAGGCCCTCGGGACCTCAATCAAACATGCCAACAAGTCATATATCATCATTCAAACTCATACCAACCCTCGGAACACTCAAAACAATGCCGAAACACCAGATCACCCTCGGATTCAAGCCTAAGGATTTCCAAACTTCCGAATTCTGCAACCGATCCAAAAACCTATCAAACCTCATCCGAACGACCTGAAATTTTGCACACATGTCACAAATGACACAACGAACCTACTCCAATTTCCGGAATTCCATTCCGACCCCGATATCAAAATTTTCACTACCAACCGGAAAATGTCAAAATTCCAATTTTGCCAATTCAAGCCTAAATCTACCACGGACCTCCAAAAATACATTCCGATCACGTTCCTAAGCCCCAAATCACCTAACGAAGCTATCCGAACCATAAAAACCAAGTTACGAGATCATTTACTCACAAGTCAACTTCCGGTTGACTTTTCCAACTAAAGCTTCCAAATAAGAGACTAAGTGTCTCATTTCACTCCATGACCACTCCGAATACAGAACAACCAACACGATATGACAAAATACAGCTGAACAACACATAAAGAAGCAGAAATGGGGGAAACGGAACGGTAACTCATGAAACGACCGGCCGGGTCGTTACAGACAAGCTTAGACATTGTCCACTGTTTCTGCTCTAGAAATAATTGATGAATCACAATTTACCAATGAAAATAAATTACCGAGATGACAGAAATTGTATTACTCAAACGACAAGGTAATTAAGCATAATCTATTGGTCATCTTTTGCTCCTAAAAGCTGATGAATCACAACTTACCAATGAAATAAATTGCGTAGATCCTTGCCAATCTAGTCATTCTTTTCTTGCTTGTCACAACCATAGCCTTTTGTTTATATTTAAAAAAATATTAATGCCTCCTTGCTGTCAATTGAAAATTGACTAAATTTACAACCCACTGCGACCAACTCTGATTTTTGGTATCATCATTGGCTATTTTCTAACTTTTTAATTCCAGCAAGTTGTTTTCTTTTGTCTAATAATGTGGTGTTTACGGGACAGACACATGTTTTATTATTATATGAAAGTAGGAATCGGAAAAGAAGGTAGTTACATAACAAATTGAACGTCACTTACATGATTAAAATTATTAAGCTCCTGTTTGGCTATAGATTTTGACTTTATTTTATAATTTTTTTTTTAAAATATTGTTTGTTTATGAAATATTATCATGTTTAGGGGGAAAATTCAAAAAAATTCAAGTTCCCAAGAACTGTCCGCTCACAAAACTTTAACTTTTTTTCAAATAAAATGTAGGTCCAAACAGAACTTAAACTTTCAAAAACTATTTTTCAACATAACTTCAGAAACTCTTTGTTTAAGTTTCAGTCAAATCTATGTCCAAACGCTAGCTAAAAAAAATATAACAACAACAACAACAATTATATCTTAATCCAAAACAGCAGTCCGGAAACAAAAAAAAAATATTTACTTTCAAGGTTTACACCAAATAAATCAATACAATGTATACGTCTTACATATATATAAATATATGATTGAACTACCTTAATCCTTGTCCCAAGCATATATATCAATGGGTGGGTTTTAGGAAAAACTTTGTGTGATTTTCTTTTTATTCCTCTTTTCTTCTACTTGGTATCATTTTTTTAATTTAAGTTTGTATTTTTTGCTGTTTTAGACATTATGGGAAAATATCTTGACTAAGTAAATTAAATAACGATGTATTTTAGTTGTAAATAGTAGTTCATCAAATGTTCATAAACTATTCGAAATATTGGTGAATGGTGATGATGTATGAGGGGAAAGGAACCAGTCCAGTACTTAATGGTCCATTAAATCTCAATGATATCGTAAATAAAAGCCATTTGGCTGCTTAGAGTTTTAATGGTTTGGATGTATTTGTGATAATTCTTTTTTGTTGTTAATACACCCTTTGGGTTCTTTTACAAAAAATAAATAAATAATAGGCTGGGTACTATAAAGTTAGTGCGTCATTTTACTCATTTGTTTCATGACAAAAAATAAATAAAATAACATATGATTGGAACAATTTTAAAATCAATAAAGTGGAGTATGTATATTTTCTTCTAATAGTTGTGTTACCGATTTTTTTTATTTCTTTCTCAACATTCTTGGTTGTTTAGTCTTTTTAGGTTCGCTGAAAATTAATGCACATATTTTTTTTATAGAAATAATGTTAAGGTATAAATCTGTTAATTTTTGTTTCTAAAAAAAAGTGTGAAAAGTTCAAACGCATTCATACCATTAAAACTCGGAATTTTTACCTCCTATAGCAAAGGTTAACACCTTATTTATTTTAAATAAATACCATTTAAAAAAATTATATTCTATAGATACCTTTTAAGGTTTATAGAAAAATATTTAATTTTGGTTACCTCCTAGCCCTAAGCCACTAAATACGCTATTCAGTTACACTATTTTCTTTCTCTCTCTACTTTGATACATCCCATTCTCTTCCCCCATCCCATTAAAATTTTCGCTCTCCTCCTCCTTCTAACGGCATCTTCTCAACTGAAAAATCCAGCGACCAGCAGCACAGCAACAACAAACTCTAACCCGAAGACCCAATCATGCCGAAGCAAATCCACGAAATCGTTGGTGATTATCTCGTTGTATTTCGTCGCTGAAGACCCAATCTCACCAAGTTTACAATGCTTGACTTCATCACATATTTATCTTTTATTGATGCCTAGATTTCATTCCATGCGGATAACTAGACAAGAATCCAATTAAATTTTGAATAAATATTCTGTAAGTTCCGGTTCAATTAGCATTCTGCAAGATCTTTGAAGATGGAAGGACTATTTGGCTACAAGGCGGAAATTAGGGTTTGTTCTTGAGCAAAGACGACGGAGTTTGGGGCTGAGCAACTTGATTTTCTGTTAATATATTTCAATGTATTTTCAACGTATCACGCTGTATTTTCATGTATTTCATTGTATTCATTGTCTTTTTTTCCATTATAATTCAATGTATCTCGCTGTATTCCGTGTATTTCATTGTATTCACTGTCTTTTTTTTCATTGTTTTTCAATGTATCCCGTTGTATTCTATGTATTTCATTGTATTCACTGTCTCGCTATATGCCATGAATATATTCATATGTTTTTTTAATTAATATAATTTATGGATTCAGATGTATTATATAAATTCTCTGAAGATTGCTATGTTTTTGGGGTATTTTTCAGTTGAGAATTTTTTTTATAACCGGAAATACAAATTTTGTGTGTTATAATTGAGTTTGTTGAGTTATATTAGGAGTCTATTATGTTAATTGATACACTTCCCGTTTAAAAACAGTGTAATCCCCTGTTTCACGCCGTGAATACAGTCGAATACAGTAATCTGTCCAGCTGTAATTCCATGTTTCACGCGATGAATACACTCGAATACAACAACTGATTAACTGGACTTCCCTGATTCACGCCTATTTTTGCTACTGTATTCATGAATACAATAGCTTAAATACATCAAATATATATCTTATTACTACAGAAAATGTATCTATAATCTGTAATATAGCAAATAGTATCTATAGATGGCTAATTACTGCTAAAAGATAGTGCTTTATAAAAAAATTCCTTAAAACTTTAAGCAGCCATAGGTGACTTTTATCCATGGTACCATTAAGATTTATTGGACCATTAAGTACTGGAATGGATCCTTTTCCATGTATGAGGCAATTGAGCTATTAACAGTTAGCTAGCTTCCTTCCATCCAACAATTGAGGGGGGGGGGGGGGGGGGAGGAGAGAGCATACAAAGGACGACCTCGTGCAAATTTGGGACAAACAGCTGGATTCCATCAAACCTAGGAATCTTTTTGAATCAAATTAATTAATTACTTGCTACTATTAGTACTAATGATCTGTTACAGCCCACAAATATTGTCTCTATTGATGATATATGCATTAAGCAAGTTAGCTATAGTAGATTCTAATAAATTAATAGCAATTGGTAAAACATGCCATTAAAAAATGATGTCACTTTGGACTTATTTTGCCACAACTTTCTCTCATCTAATCATTCAAATAAAATAATGGGATACACATATTCTATCAATAAATTATTGGCTTTGGTTAATATGAGGTGGTAACATGTGTACTACACTACTAAATAGTTTACTACTCCTAGTGAGTATTGATGTATAAAATAGTTAGTGGAATTTAGATTTGAGTTTAGAGGAACTGCTTTTGAAAATGATTTAAAATCAAATCACGAATATTGTAAATTATGTGTTTGATTTATACTGAGAGGGTGTTTTGGCTAAGCTAAGGTGGTCAACTGGTTTACAAACACCTTTTGGTTTATCTACGCGTTTGGTAAATATCCAAAGTGTTTATAAGTCAAGTGCTTATAAACTAAAATCAGTCATAAGTTGGTCACCCCTAACTTATGGCTTCTCAGCGTATAAGCACTTTAGTTTGACCAAGGTTTTTACTAGTCTATCCTTAATAATATTTTTTAAAATACAGACTATTTTTCTTTTCGTTCTATATTCCTTTTTCATCCTTTACTTTACATAGAAATTTTTTAATTTATAATCTTTTCTAAAGTTTTTAAGGATGTTTTAGTCAAAAAATAACTTATTAGCACTTTTTTATCAAACACATCAACTTTTATTATAAATTTCAGCACATTTATCCAAATAAGTAAATGCTTATTTAAAAAATCAATTGCAACACTTAAAAATATATCTCAACACTTCAAACTTATCGACTATCAGCTCTTACTTTTGAGTGAATTAATTATGCAGTTGATTTCCATAGTCAAGTGAGATGTATTTTGCCTTTAATATGTATCTCTTAAAATGAGATTGTTCGATCTTATGCAATAAAGAGGTGCAACAAGTATTTCACGTTACTATAAGGCATAATGGCTTCCTGGCCACTTAGACTTGTAGGGCTTTTGAAAGCCGATACATGAACTTTGGATTTTCCCATTTGAACACTCAAACTCATGATTCCCTTAACTAATAAACACATTTGACCATGCCCATGTGGCAGTGACAAAGGTGATGTGGACAAAATACGTGTCAGTTGTCACGCCCCAAAACTGAGGGACATGACCGGCGCTCGACCGGGTAGCCCCAGTCAAGCGGACATGGGTGCCTTTCCTATCCCACGTGTTACCCCGTGTTTTCATTTCCCATTAATCAAAGGAACTGGCCATTTATAAATTTAACACCTTTTTACGAAATACACATAACATACATGGTTACTTAGCGTGGTTTACAAGTTACGCTGCCCAAATACAAGATATATAAGTACATAACCCACATTCCTGTCTACGAAGCCTCTAGGGATACAAAAGAGTTTTTCAATTCTTGTCGGTAACAAGGCTCCGGCTATACCTTACACAAATACCAAAATAAGACTCCGGGAAGAAAAGCGGCATGAGCCACGCAAGGCCCCGAGAGGAAAGGGGCTCACCAATACAGCTGACGGAAAGTGAAGGAGTGCTACTGTAGGTGGACTGGAGTACCTGCTATAGATCCACCTACAATCATAACACGAATGTAGCGCCCCCGGCAAAAAGGGACGTCAGTACATTTGAATTGTACTGGTATGTATGAACAAATTTTACCCCAAGTAAAATCAAACAATACACAAGTAACGAACAGTAATAGAATCAACGATCAAATGCACATGAAAGGAACAACCAAAGTCAAACAAGTTTCACAATCTCTCCTTTTCCCCTTTCAACATCATTTCATCACATCAATGGTTTCACAACTTTCACATATGTTCATTTCAATAGTGATTTCGATCACTTTTCCACCCTTATTACCTCGGTCACCCTTATCACCACAACCCACATCTTATAACTTCGTGTTGCGGCGCGCAACCCGATCCCACCGGACATTCACATTTAACACAACAACAATAGTTCACAGTTCAATCACATGGCCTCAAGCCATCCCGAATATCATTTCATAGCAACAATAACAATTTAAGTCACAAGATAATTGCCCACGACAAGCCACACATGATGTTACCACAGTTGTTTCAATTGCATCAATCACAACTTCTTTTCATCATTTATTTCACAGCCCTTACCACATAAACAAATTCACACACACACTTGGTTTATTGCCATTTATTCACACCGTCATATCGTAACGTTAACCAACAATGTTCAAGGCAATTTAGTCACAAGATTTCATGAAATAGGCCATCTTGCCCTAACACCCGTGAAGCAAACGAAATTCACAAATAGTCCACATAAGAAACGCATACCAATTACTCGTACACCAAACATGGTGACTTTACAAAGGTTAAAGTTAGCCATACATATCTGGGGTCGAATTTTTCTTTTCAACTTCTACTTTCAATTCACCAAAACAGCCTAGTACCGTCAATCTAGTTCACAAGTTAACACATATATCTTAGAATTGAAGTTCACAAATACAATCCGAACTTATTTACGTGATCAACCACTCCTTTTTGCAAATCTTTACTCCTACCCAATTCCTCTTACTAGATTTTAGATATTAAAGAACATGCATGTATGGTTTAACTTATATTTTCAAGAATCAATTCGTGAGAACCCCCTTTTTTGTGTAAATTTGAAAACCAATGAAAAAGGGTTGGGAATTTTTACCTGCAAGAACGAAAATGAAGATAATTACTCGAAATTTCCAGGCCTGGGTGACTTTGAAAATCAAATTGATAGAGATGAGACTTTCTCTCTCAAGAATCCTCCCTTTTTCTCTCTCTTTTGTTCAGAAAATGGGTTAAAATGGAGGGTTGGGGTATTTTATTGAAGAAGGGGTCGGGTTGAAAAATTAGAAAAATAGGAGCCCGAAGTCAGGTTTGTGATCGCATTTGCGATCGCAAAGTGGAAATGCGGCCCGCAGAATGGACCGCAAAAGTGCTCCCAAAATCTGGTCATTCTGTTTGGGTTTGCGGCAGAAATGCGGTCCGCATACCAGTTCTGCGGTCGCATAATGCACCGCATAACTGCCCTTTATAAAATTCCAAGATGATTATGCGACGACTATGCGGTCCGCATATCAATTATGCGATCGCATAATGGACCGCATTTTGACCTCAAATTTGACTAACACACTGACTCACTTTGTGATAGAAATGCGGTCCGCATACTTGATTTGCGACCGCATTCTAGACCGCATAATAGCACTTTTCTGGAAAACTTTGATTCTTGATTTTTAAATGCTAAATCCGTACAAAGGGCCCGAACCGCGGTTCTAACACATATTAATAACTTGGCACTACGAGTTCTAAGTTTTGAGCACAAGTTTTCACGGGGCTTTACATCAGTCACGCTAAAAAATGCGCGTGAATGTAATAATCTGATTAAAAATACTTTATCAATAGGGAAAAACTTAAAAAATAAAAAAGAAAAGAAAATTACAGCCAGGTGCTGAAATTATATCCACGATTGTAACAAAAATGGCGGAGCACTAGTGAAGTTAGAACGGAACGTATCAATAAGGGGTTTGATGGAGAAATAATCGGCGGTACGTATTAGAAGTCTTGGCGAGACGTCTATTTTTCCGAGCCGCCTGAACTTTTAAAGCATGGTGCTGCAAGTTGACGTCGTCCGATTAGATATCATCACCGGAATTTCCTCTGGGAGTTGCATTGGAAGTGGTGGAGTTTGATTTTTGTAGCTCTCGCATCCAAGGTCTATCATATTACCAAGCAAATCGGAAAATTGGTGCCTTTTGTCCTCAAATATGAGGTTTTCAAAGCTCTTTAGAACCATGGATTCCTATTGATTTTTTTTTTTGAAATTCCAAAATTAAATTTATTTTTCTAGTCTAACCATGAGCATAGTGATGTTGTGAATTTGATTTAGAAATAAGAGAGAGAAAGAACTCCGAAGAAAAAGAGAAAGCAGAAGAATAAAAATAAGGAAAGAAATGAAGGTGGGTGAACGGATAAGAAGGGAGATGTGGGCGAACGGAGTAATAGCTTCAGGTCTTTTTCTCTCTTTCTTTTTTTTTTTAATTTGTAACTTCTTTTTTGCTTATTTAGTATTTAAAAATAGGATTCACAAATAACACATGTCAAGTAATAAATGTCAGCGCAATTGATATACACGCACTACTGAATGTATTTATTAGTACTCATTCTGTCAAGTTCGAGTGTTCAAATAGAAAAATTTTAAGCGACTTTCAAAAGCCCAATAAGTCTAAGTGGCCGGAAAGTCATTCCGTCTTACTATAACTACTACTCCTATTGGTGGTCACTGGTGGCCCGGGGGGGTGGTTTGGCGTTGTCTTTTTTTTTCTTTTTTTCCCTTTCTTTTTCCTTTTTTCGGGTCAGGTAGTTGGTAGAAGATATTTTTTATTATCAAAAAAGAAATAAAAAATCCAACCCAATGGAAATTGGAAGTGACATATAAGTAATCTGCAGAGAAACAAGAGAAGAAAGCTTCAATCCGTGTTTCTTTGAGAAGAAGGGTGGATCTATTAACAACTTGTTAATAGGCACACCCTTCTCATGTTAAGGTATCATCATCTTTTACCTCACTGCATCCATTTTTCGGTTAGTTAAGATAAGTTAATTACATGAATCCTTTTATCCATTTAGTTGTATTTAACTTCATTTCATTTATATCAGTTAATGGATTTTGCTCGATCCCTCCAATACCACTCGTTTTTTTGTTTGTCATCTTCAAAATCAGAAATATTTTGTGGCCTACTATATTTTTTTAATTTTCTTGACGTCTTTGTCAATGGGACTGTACATATGAATAACTACAATAATACAACAATAATTCGTTGCATCTCTCTCTCTCTCTATCTTGCCTCTTATATTAAGACGAAGCCTATTGATTTTTACCCATATCTATTTCATCTTGACAGAGGTTCTTGGTGTTTACTTTTTCCTGGTTAGTTACTGATTTAATTCATTCTCTTGGTTTAAGTCCCATGTATTGAACAATTCTATATTGGGTCTTTATTTTCTGTCCAATTCTCCAGCTTTTTAGTTAAATTTCTTATATTTCTGGTATGTTTTAAGTTCTGAGTACTTCAAAGTTCGCAGATCAAGTTGATGCTGTTTTGGTGAATGTTTAATTTTGTCTAGTGCTTATGTGCTTTACTGGTTTCTTCCTGAAAAAGGAAGGAAAAAAAGCTGATCTTAATCAAAATTATTGACAGTGATATTGGTAGGGTGAATTTCATATTTGAGGCTTCATTAAAGATTTGATTTTTATTCCATAGTATTGTTTCATTTTGGAAAACTGAAGTATTATGGCATTCTTGGAGCTTCACTAGTTTAATTCATTGTTCTAGTATGTTTTAAGTCTCTGATATCAGTGTTTCTGGAAGTTAGAATGTTATAATAATGGCTGATATTGTTATAGCTGACCCAACTATTTTGGGATTAAAGTGGCAATCTTCTTCTTGTTGTTGTTTGATAATAAAATAATAATAATAGCTGATAAATGCATTTTTCTGCAGATATTTCTAAAGAAACCGAAAGGTTAAAGCTGCTGTTTATAAGTTAGTGTAGTTACAAGCCTCAAAATCTAAGAGTTTCAGAATATGACGATTGGAAGCCTTAAACATTCAAAGGAGAAGAAATCCCGAAGGAGCAAACAAGCTGTGGTTGATGAGCAATCACCATTATTGCCTACAAAGCATAAGGAAGATGCTGGATTCGATGAGTTTGATGGGGCTTCCTTTAGTGGGGCTGTATTTAATTTATCAACCACAATTGTTGGTGCTGGAATCATGGCCTTGCCTGCGACCATGAAGTCGCTAGGTCTAATTCTTGGGATTGCTATGATCGTCTTCATGGCTTTTCTGACGGAATCTTCGATTGAGTTGTTGATTAGATTTAGCAGGACTTCTAAATCAGCTTCTTATGGGGGTCTTATGGGCGACACCTTTGGAAAGTATGGGAAGATGCTGCTCCAAATATGTGTACTTGTTAACAACATAGGTGTACTTGTTGTATACATGATTATCATAGGTAGGTATCAGTTAATAGCTGAACAGCTTCTTAGAGACTTACATTCGTATCGTATATCAAGTATTTAAGGTCGTTTTTTCGCTTTTTAATCCATGATAGATTAAGGTAATCACTCTTTATAGGTGATGTGCTCTCTGGAACAAATTCAAGTGGAGTTCACCATGCTGGTGTCCTGGAAGAGTGGTTTGGGGCCCAATGGTGGAATAGTCGGTTCTTTATTCTTCTTGTCACCACTCTTGGCATATTTGCGCCATTGGCTTCCTTGAAGCGTATTGGTGAGTTCTTTCAAGAGATATGTCAGGTTCTCGAAAGTACACTTTAATTTTAAAATACTTAGCTTCAATGCTATTTCTATTACTCGAATCTTAGAATTGATCAGTTGGGTATTTGTGGAACCTGGTTGCTGTTTGGTGAGTTCAATAAAATTCAATTTCATGATTTCTTTTAGAAATACATGCCTGGATTAGCACTCAATCTTGTTTGTGGCTGGAGTCTTGCTCTTTTTCAAAAATATGTCGACAAAAATAAGTTTAGAATCTCTCTCTCTCTCTCTCTCTCTCTCTCTCTCTCTCTCATTCAGACATGATTGTGGAGTAGAATTCACATCAGATATGTATTTATTCGCCTCTGAGTTGGTGGTCAGGCTCATATCCTTCTTCCTCTAAACAGGAACTGTTTAGAGTAATCCAGCAGTTGTCTCATTATCAATAGAATTGTCTTCCTGAATTTAGATATACAGTGTAGCAAGTCTAAGCTCCTTATATTGCTATTGCAGATTCATTGAGATTTACATCTGCATTATCAGTCGCCTTGGCTGTTGTATTCCTGGTCGTGACTGTGGGGATTACCGTATTCAAGCTAATGAATGGGACCATTCTTATGCCCAGATTGCTTCCTGATGCGTATGATCTGACATCATTCCTTAAGCTCTTTACAGTTGTTCCTATACTCGTTACAGCATATATATGCCACTATAATGGTATGTACTCCTATAGCCCAACTATAATTTTATACATATGTTGCCATTTCTAAACTTCACTGAAAGAAAAAGCTATAGAGATTTTTTCTGCCAAATGCGATAAAGTTACTTGAAGCATTTATAGTGTGGTATCATCTTTAGTTGTCCCTGGTAAACTTAAATTTACACTTCACCAAAGTTTCTATGTTCACCGAAAGATAACTCAAATGTATGTGCAGATACAATGTAATGCATTGAAAGTTCTATTATTGCAGACTTCTGGTTAGTTGGGGCACTTTAACACTTGATGATTAATGCCTGTTGTAAATGATATTTCATTATTCAAGTTTAATAATCCTTGCATTCACTTAAATTGCCTTACTTTTTTCTTTTAGTCTATCCTAATATTTTATTTGTCTATTACTTGCAATTCATACCATCTTGAAGAATTGATATTAACTTAATAATCGTACTGTGTGCTATTTTGAACTTTGTTTACGCTTATTCAACCAACTATTTCATTTTATATATTATCTTAGACATCTCTGATTGACTTCAATGAAATTTCCTGTCCAACTTTCCCTGATTAGAATGCTAGTAAGATTAGATGTAGGGATGGCAATGGAGCGGTGCGGGTGCGGGGCGGGTTTGAACGTTAGCGGGGCGGGGCGGGTTTGAGATTTTGCGGTTGCAGGGCGGGGCGGGGCGGGGCGGGTTCAATTTTTAAATTTAAAAAAAAATGCGGGGCGGGTGCGGGTGCGGGTGGGGATTTAATATTTTAAACTAATAGAGAGATCTTTATAAAGTCTTTTCTTCTATTTGAATTATATGTAGTTCATGTAATAGAAATTTTCGTTCATAAAATTATGCATTTACAAAAATGCATTTTAGTAACTTTATTATTTTTAATGGTGCTATTTTTTAAAGCAAATTAAAGGCAAAATCACTAGATTTAGAGGCAAAATATGGGAATTTAAGAACATTTTGGATGTAATTAATTGTTTTGTTAAAAAAATCAGATTTAAGTCTAGCTTTCTAAAAAAGAAAGAATTTTTATAAATAAAAAAAAATTGCGGGTGCGGGGCGGGGCGGGTGAACGCGGGTGGAGTGCGGGGCGGGTGAATGCGGGTTTAAATTCTATGTGGGGCGGGGCGGGTTTAAAATTTGCGGGTTCAGACAGAACCCGCCCCGCACCCGCCCCGCCCCGCCTGCCATTCCTAATTAGATGATTTTATAGTTATAGGAGAGTTAACTCTGTGTCATCATACAACTAGAAATGCAACATTCTGAAAATTGAAAGTTTTGCAGTTCATTCAATAGAAAATGAACTTGAAGACAACACACAGATCAGAGCAGTGGTGCAAAGCTCGCTTGCTCTTTGCTCAACAGTGTATGTGTTGACAAGCCTGTTTGGTTTTCTCCTCTTTGGTGATGCAACCCTTGATGACGTGCTTGCCAACTTCGATACCAATCTTGGAATCCCATTAGGCTCCTTGCTCAATGATGTCGTTCGTGTCAGCTATGCTGCCCACCTGATGCTTGTCTTCCCCATTGTCTTTTATCCATTGCGGCTTAACTTGGATGGTCTTCTCTTTCCTTCTGCGAGGCCTCTGACTTTTGACAATTTGAGATTTGCATTGATCAGCAGTGGGCTCATTGCCGTCATCTTTCTGGGTGCAAATTTCATCCCAAGCATCTGGGATGCTTTTCAATTCACAGGGGCAACTGCTGCTGTTTGCATTGGCTTCATATTTCCTGCTGCTGTTACTCTCAGGTAAAAAAACATTTCTATTTGAGAATTTATTCCAGAGGGTTCACTTGTTCTCATGTTTTTCTTTTTCAATACCTGGGATTCGAATCTTGCTTAGCGATCTTCCTAACTCCCTCAGCCAAACAAAAAGAGAATGTGGGAACATTCACTAGAGTTTGTGCAATATAACAGAAGAACAGCTTCATTGGTGCTTTGATTCTGTTGAAATTTTTGGTTGTGGTGCATTTATTGTCATTTCTGTGACAGCGTGTCTGACAGAAATAGATTAATGTCTTCTACTAGTGCGTATCTAACTTCCGTATAGGGGGCAGTTGGTCCGAAAACAATGGATATTTACTATCCTTGTTTAGAAAGTTCCTGCTTATACGTGTCTTCTTGGGGAGTGAAGAGGATCACATCTGGAGAAATGTATGCTAGTAGAACACAATCATTAATCCTTCATTTTTAAAATCCATTGAAAGGACGAGAATTTTGGCAACTTATGTACAGGTTTCTCTGAACAGATACTGAAGCTGAAGAATAACACATGCAAAAAGTGTTTCCCTTCCTATCCTTTTTTTCTCAATGTTTTCTGCTAAGCCCTTCAACTATAATAATTAGACCTTCATAAGACAAAGCTGAGTTTTTGGTATTGTAATCTTGCGGTTTGGCATTGTTGGCACCATTGTTGATCGACAGACAAGCCGGTGTTACTGGTTCACTCCGAATTCATTTATAATTCAAAATTCAAATATCGTAGCTGTCAGAATTTCAAGATTTTACTAAGACCATGCATACTTTTAATTTAGTTTTGCCATAGGTCTTCTTCTCCCTCCTCCCCAAACGCTTCTCTTTCCCAGGATGTATATATTTACTGATCTAGCTGCTGTCTTTCATGTTCCAGGGATCGGTATGGCATAGCAACGAAGAAGGACAAGATCTTGTGCATATTTATGATTGTCCTTGCTGTCTTTTCTAACGTGGTGGCCATATATAGTGATGCTTATGCCTTGATTAAGAAGAGTTCATCACCACGTGAGTGATTTCTCATGTTGTCTGCTAGCAACAATGAGACAGAACCATCAGTTGCACTCCCGGGGAAGATAGACTGATGACAGGATCATTATGACACAGGAGATAGTGCATTTCCTTGAGGTTGCTGGTTCGTGATTGAATAAAGTTTATATGTACTACTAGATATCAAAACTTGAGTAGGTCTGCTCAAGATGTATCAAATCTTGGCATCCATGTACCATTGAGTTCCGGTTGTATTACATAAATTATGTCTGTAAAGTGGAATGAGAAAACAGAGAGTCGGCCACTTGGCTATGAATGAGTTTTGTGCTAGTATATATTGGTTTTTTTCATGTACTGGTATCCACTTGTGTGATGGTTGATGGAGTTTACATGGTAATCCATCCTTTTGTTTTCCTTTTACAGACTGCTCTGTTAAACATAGTTAGCTGATCTGAAGTTCAACCTATATGTTGGTTTATATCAATTTCTGCTTATGCATTGGGACCTCTGAAGGGAGGCCTCGACGCAAAGGTTATTGTTGCTGTCGTGTAACCAGGATGTTACGAGCGTATAAACCCAATGTGGTTCGTACTTCCTGGATATGCATGTTTCATTTATTTCAATGATATTGTTCAGAGGTGGAAAAAGATGGCTTGAATTTCAAATTTGAAACCTGTGTCCAGACGCTTTTTATACTCGGCATATGAAAGGAGTAGTTGAAAAATAAAACATTTGAAAAAACTTATTTAAAATGGTAAAAAAAATTCAATGTAAAATGTCGATTAAAATATCCAACGAATTTGGACAGATTGAGAGATAGCTAAAGTACAAACAAACTTAGATATAAAGACTAAGTTTAAATCAGATCGAAGATGCCAAATTAGCTATGGTGATAATTACTAAAATACAGCACGCCGTTCGCTCCAACAATGCTTATATAGATGGACTGGTATTCAACGTCATAGCCGAGCTAGTGATGATCACGTTAATTCAATTTTCTGTACCATCTTTTAACTTGTCCAAATTTTGATGGTTTAATAAGTTATAATTTTGGATCCAAAATATTTGACTCAAGTACTCAACCTATATTAGTAATATTAATGTTTGGACCAATTTATGCTAGTTTGGCACTAGTAACTCGTACCTTCAATCGGCATATATTATCATTAATTCGAGATTAAATGTGGTGTCATTTAAAGTTGGCAGAATGACCTAAATGGCACCTATACTTGTACCACTTTATCATGCCGGTCCTCCTACTTCACTTTTTTTCATCCAGACACTTTAACTTGTTCAAAATTTATATTTTAAACCCTTTTGACCGTTGACCAAGCACATGTGGCAAAATAATGGTTGAGCTGGACAAAGTGGGTGTAATTCACGCGGATAATGAGCGTGAATAAGGACATTTGAACTAGAAATAATTAAAATAAAAAGAAAAAATCATTAAAATAAGAATGAAAAATAAATAAGTAAAAAAAGAAAAGAAAAAAGCTTCTGAAAAAACAGAGAAACAATGAGAGGGAAGTGGCTCTGTTAATTTGAAGAAAACAAAACGTAGAAATCCGTTGGGAAGGTATGAGAAAACACACGCCTAAATCACGTAAACCTAAAATTCAGAGCCGCTCATCAGAGGTTCATGAAATTGAACTTCTGGAAGCATGGATAGAATCGGGTAAACCCAAATCTGGTTCCAACTCGCTATCACTTGAGCTATTAAGCTCCGATTGAACGTCTTCCTGATGGTTCGTTCTCTAGGTATCGACCCCCCCCCCCCCCCATCCCCCCCAAAAAAATAAAGAAAAACAACCCAATCCCTAAAAATCCTTTGCTAAAAGTGACCATTTCTGCTATCAAATACTAATTTTCTTCTGTTTTTTATTTAATTTTGATATTTTCTAGGAAGAAGAAATTTGTGAATTTTAGGGAAGAGAGATGAGATGGAGGCATTGATTTTCTTTTTCTTTTTCTTGAAGTAAATAGTATATAATAAGTGTTTTAAGTAGATAAAATATAAAAAATGACGTGGAATATGATGTGTCATCCAAGTCAAGCAAGTGAGATACACACACGGTCAGAGGGGTTTAAAATATAGATTTTGAACAAGTTAAAGTGTCTGGATGAAAAAAAGTAAAGTAGGAGGACCGGCATGACAAAGTGGCACAAGTATAGGTGCCATTTAGGCCATTCTGCCTTTAAAGTTATATATATATTGGTGGTGTAATAATTTTTTTACACAATTTAACCTATTATAATAGATTATTTTAGGTCTCTAATAAACTAATAGATGAAATTATTCTTTTAAATGAACTGATTTGGTAAATAATTATTACACGCAGAGCACAATGGTTAAACTCATTGGGACTAATAATGTGTAAAAATTCTACTCGCCTATGTTAGCTTATATAGATCAATTTTGTGTTAAGGAGATACGAACCCGGCACATCATTCCCCCTATTTTCTCATCAGCAGAAGGGGAATCTCCGTTCATACTTATCTTTCTCTGATTCCCAAGAAGGTATCTATAGTTCTACTTTATATGTCTGTCGATTCGTTTTATAGTTCAGTATTTCAGCTTCTCTCATAAACTGGGAAGAGAGTTAGCTCTAATTGAATGCCTTTGTTGAAGATTATTGGACCCAATTGAAAGCTAAATTACCTTCTTTAACAAAAGGCGCAAAAATGGTTAGAAAATCGTGCATTCGAGTGTAAATTGTTGCTTATATAATGACTCAAAGTTTGTTAAAAACAGTCTGTTTCTTTTAATTCATGAAAACCAGAGAGTTCGATTGTTGAACTATACATAGGTTAGTGTGAATAGCATTATGATAACCTGATGCAAACTCTGATTTTTTTTTTTAAAAGATAATAACTGTTTTGATCAAATAGGAAAACTCCCGGTATACTAGTGGTATAGGACAAGTAGAGATTGTTCTCTACTCTACGACTTGTTTCCAGTCATCTATACTGACTGGCCTTCATGGGATGCATCAAAATTCACAAGAGACTGAAGCCCTATTTTTGGGGTTTTTTTTTTTTTTGGTGGGGGGGGGGGGGGGGGGGGGGTTGAAGGGGTTCAAAATTGGAAGAGGTAAGAGTCCTATAGCATGAAAGAAAGTATTTTCTAGGAAATAAGTGACTCTCTCACTTGTATTCTAGTATTTGGCTGGTGAATGGATGGTATTTCTTTAAAAAAAATTGTTATAGATTGATAATAATATTGGTAAATTAGATAGTGGTTTGATGAAACTTTTTTAGTATTAAAATTGATAATAATGTATAAGTTTTGATTTGAGCGAGTGATTCAAGTAGGAAGGTTGGGGATGTTTGTAGAAGAAAATGACTCTTGCTCGCTAATGGGAAAGTTAGAGTCCATTTGGATTAGCTGATTAAAAGTAGTTGATAAACATCAAGTGCAGAAAATCACTTTTAGATGCTGAAACCAATTTTATAAATAAGCAGTTACGTGTTTGGATAGAACTGCTGAAGCTGATAAGAAGCCGTTCGTGTATTGAGTGATGGTGGCTTCAGGACATGAGGCAAAATTTTTGCAATGGTAGCAACAACTATTCTTCACATAGGCACATACTATCTTGATGTCTAATATGTACTTTCCCTAGTCTGCTCCACTTATGCTCCAAACATTGAACAATAGTTTTCCTCATCTTAGACATTTCTTTTTTGTTCCTGCATTATTAGCACTCAAGTAATAATTAAAGCCGATCAAATGTACTATTCGTAGTGTGCATGCAGTTATCTAGTTACCTGGCTTTCTCTTGTTTACCCTTTACCATCAATCTCCTAATTTGAAGTTTCATTCTTGGCATTGTTACCTCAAATTATACTAAAACAGTTATTTTTGTCGCTTTTATTTTCTTAGAATACTCCAATAGCAAGTGCAATATCTTTTGCTCACCCATCAAGCTCTCAAACGGTGAATTGCTCCAAAAGATGGAGCAGGATCACTTGGCTGAGTCACTCAATGATCTTTTCACCAATGTATCCAGGATGATAAGAGGCGAGCTCCAGGTATAAGAAAGCTTTGGCAATTTTCTTTCATAATGCTGCTTTGTGTGTCTTTTGGTTCTTTTTCTTTCTTCTGTTGGGGATGTGAGGGAGTTGGGGGGTTGGATGGGTTTCTAATTAGCCCAGATATGATAAACTTTTGTACAAATTAGTTTTTCTTTCTTCCTCATATGTTGTCCCGCATGTGTATGCTAATTACTAAATTTTCAATTAGTGTTTAACTTACATTAGCAGCATGGACATAATTTTGTAAGGAATTTTACTGTACCTTACATGTTTCCCACTGTAAACATACTGCAAGGTTGCCAACTTGCCATCCCAATAACAGCCATACAGTTTTCCTAAGCAGGCAGCTAAGAGATAATTTGCACAGATAAAGTGGAAGATTGCTCTTTTGATGAATCTGACCAGATGTTTAGCTCACAAATGATCAGTTAATGATAACTATTAGTTGCAAGGAGAAATTGTTGTGAACTTGTTAGTTCATAGATTTCGTTCCTGCCTTTGGTTTATTAGAAATCATTATTGCCCAATTCAAGATCATGGATTAAGTAAAGGTTTCGTGGAACCTGACCAGTTGTTTTGCTCAGATAGGATGAGTGACCCCATTGTTTCATCCAAGGCAAAGAAGTGTTTGTTGATTCAGTAACTCCCTCATTCCTCCCTTTAGTTCACTCAGTATTAGCCATTCGTTTGAGGAAGTAAGCAAAGCCAGATCCAGAAAAGAGCATAGAATAATTCTTGTTTGCTTAGCTTTACTTTTTATTCTGTCTTCTTTTGCTTTATAGTTTTCCTTTACCATGAACCTTCTAGCATCTTCATTTTCATAGCTTAAAATGAATCCTGCATGGTAGTGATATATCCAATAGATAGGTCTTTATGAGTACAGCCGCTAATATGACTGCTGTTGCATCTTTGTAAAATATTCGGCTGTGTTTAGGTTAAGAACATACACTTTCAAAATGGATTGTGCTGGTACTAGTGTGTATAGTTGATTTTCTGCTTTTATCGTAATGCTGCTTTGCTAATTGCATATCAGGAAACCAACAATGTACTTGGACTAGTGGAGAAAATGAATACAAGAGTTGCTGAAGAATATAAAGGATTTGGAGATGTGGCTTCAGGATTGAGGATCTTTGTGGAGCAATTGAAGTCTAAAAGTGGCAGCTTTGACGAGTATGTTCAACAGATTGATACAATAGAGCAGCAAGTTACAGAGTTTGAAGCTGTAATTTCGATGCTTGATAAGTACGTTTCTTTGCTGGAATCAAAAGTGCAGTCTGCGTACCAAATTCCTCCATCATGAATCAACTGTAATTCTTCTTTTTGTTTCTACTGCTACACCCTCAAAGCTGTTGCTGGATTGAATCGAACTTGATTTTTGCATGTCATCAAGAATACAAATAAAAAGATGAATTTAGCAACTGTTTATCTCAAATGGAAAGGATGCTATTGAGTATACAGCTAACAAAAGCCCGGTAAGAAGTCTTTGGAAGAACTTCTGTTGGATTTGCTTGTTTTTATTTTTTGCGATATATATGATTCTTTTGTTCTGTCTTTACTCTTGATTCATCTTTTCAGTTTTTGGGTACAATAGCTTTTTTGTGTATCTTGCGCTTGTTACTCTACCTAGTTTTTACACCAATCCAATATCGTGTGCTGGAATGATTCTTGATTTTGTGGAGAACCAAAATAAGTCATTTCTAAATTTTCCAACTAAATGATTATCGAATGAGTGATCTTAAAATTAATCAATTTCACTAGTTTAGTTTATGAAAATAATTTCCATATTATAATTCAATTTTAATTTTTCCAAGTAAATGACCCTTTTTCAGAATTTTGTGCAAATCAAGTGAAATAATCTAATTGCGTCTGTCCCAAATGTAAATGTTAAGGTAACTAAAGAACATACTGCTTTGCTGGAGAGGAACAAAGCATGTTTTGATGAGCAAAGGGAGCATATCTCTAGAACTAGGAATAGTTTGTCTTCATAATCTTTATTTTTGGTGTAACAGCAGTCTTCTAGAGAATATGAATCAGTATATGGATTTTTTGGATTTGCTAGGAGGAAAAATGAGTAGGCTGTTTGTTTGGTTCCTGTTTGCGGTTTGTACTATGTTGTACCATCTTGGTACTTTATTAATAAAATTTTACCTTATAAGAAAAAACTAAAAAAACATACTGTGGCTAAGAACCAGAGTGTGCATAATTTGGCCAGGTTCCCCAAGTAGTTGACAAATTTGACTACAATCAAATTACATCAATTAAAAAAAGGGCATAGTTGGAGGCATCTTCTTTGAACTCAAAGCAATTTGACTACAATCAAATTTATAACCACTATTCATTCTTCAACATCAACCTGAAAAGGCAACTCTCTATTCGCTCGATTGACATCTTATCCTAACCACTATTCATTCTTCAACAACAACAAATTCGGACCTCAAGATATTCAAAGTGAATAGGCACTGCACCTGGGATCTCTTTCAAGGGAATGAAAGATGCCAAGCCTGGGAAGGGTCCCCACAACTTCATTCGCAGGGGAGAACATACGCCGTTAAATGTTTTCTATCTCAAAATTGTTGTTATTTATCAGATAATGGTAGCTAAAGACTTAAATAAGAGAACCAAATTCAAGAATCTGCAAAGGTCATGAAAGCTAAAAGCTTAACCATACACAACACGAATTTGGCACAGACAAAATCGAAGCTCCCTCTGATCCCTATGATGATATGATTTAGTTTTATTTTCAGAGACACGTGCAAAAGCATATCATATTATCATTTAACAAAATGTATACATGATGTCACGACCCATTTTTCTAAACAAGTGACCGGCACCCGATCACTAAATATGACCGAGCGAACCATCTGCGCTTATCAAATCTGTTATAACTTCAAACTTTATATGCAATAAGACAATACTATAACCAAATACTTTTAATTAATTTAAATACCTAAAATAAGCCAACTCCAAAACTTTATTTGTAGTAAACAATGAAATATTGCTAAGTTAAACATCTGAATCTTAACCCACCGACTGTGTCTATGAAGCCTCTACTGATAAACTGACGCATTGCTCAGGAAATGAGATTTCCTGGCCAGTTCTCTAGGTAAACAAAGAAATAGCTAAATAAAGATAACTCTAAGGAATACTCCACGAACAAAAGCGGAGCTCACCAATAGCACTGGAAGGGAGGGGAGTCCTAAACTGTAGCCTGCTCGCCTGTAAAATCGGTTTCTACGTTGTACCGCAGACCAACGTAGGTTCCCAAAAGAGAACGTCAATACCATTCATTGTACTCAGTGAGTCTCAACGACAGGGGATGAAACTTTAATACAATATACATTACGAGCAAAGAATCTAAATGCATAGAAAACATAAAGCCTCTAAGAACAATTCTAAAATAATTGCATAATAGCAGTTTATGAATCTTCTAAAAACATTATTTTCTTTTTCTTAAAAAAATTACTTCTCTTTATATTTTGGGAGTTCCAACTATCCTGACCTGTTTCTGTCTTAGTCACCGTGTGATCGGCACGGGTTCGATCCCAACCTGATCGAATAGGCCCAATCCACGAGGTGCCACTCGCTTCATGGTTCTCAGCGCTCATGTATCATACCTTAGCTTAGCTAAGTAAATTCTCAGCAACGAGACCCTCGGCTCGTGTGCTCCCTACTTTGGCACAAGTAGTTTCAGGAAGTCAACGTCTTGGTCAGGACCCTCGGCCTGGACGATGACCCCTTCTCAGAATAAAGGATACTCCCAAAAAAATCTCTTCTTTCTAAAACTTCTTCTTGTGACTTTTCAAATCTAAATCTTTTCTTTTTGGAACATCATGTACAGGCTCATGCTGGTATCCTTAAATGTAAAGCATGACATAAGAATGAAATAAACATCTAAAAGTATTTCTAAAGATTCTTGCTTCTTCATAAATTTTCAACATGAAAATAGCGTATAAGAATAACACAAAAATCTGAAAATTTATGCACATATATCATAATAAATCATCTAAACTTTTGCTAGAACAATTCTAAGTTAATAGGTACTCACTCGCTCCAATTAAGTAAATATAAACTCTTTTAAGCAATTCATCAAACACCTTGTATGCGTGCTTTTGTGAGTTAAACCACTTTAGTAAAGAGTTATATCAACTCACCTAAAAACTCCTTGAGCCAATACGTAGACCCCAGTCC
>NW_017672008.1:130679-131605 GCF_001879085.1 Nicotiana attenuata
AGTCGGTCTACAATAACCCAAATTGAATCATGTTTACAGTATGTGCGAGGTAGACCTACTACGAAATCCATATTAATCATCTCCCATTTCCACTGTGGTATTTCTATATCTTGAGCTAGGCCACCAGGACTTTGATGCTCGGCTTTGACTTGCTGGCGATTCAAACATTTAGCCACATGTCCTGCTACTTGCTTCTTCATGCCTTTCCACCAATACAACTCTTTCAAGTCTAGACACATTTTGGTAGCACCTAGGTGGATAGAGTACCTCGAATGGTGAGCTTCTTCCATTATGGCCTTTCTAAGACCATCTACATCAGGCACACATAACCGATCATTCAACTTCAAAACTCCGTCACTTCCTAGAGTGAAAGCAGTGATTTCTTTGTTTCTAACTCTTTGTTTTAGCCTCACTAAGTACGGATCTTTGTCTTGCTTAGCCATAATATGCGCAACTAGAGAGGATTGCGCTAAGGCATAAGCAGTTATACCTCCTTCTTCGGTCTCATCCAGTCTAATTCCATCATTTGCCAATTTTTGAATTTCTCGACCCAAAGTTTGCCTTTGCACTACACGATTGGCCAAGACACCCATTGACTTCCTACTAGGTGCATCTGCTACCACATTAGCTTTGCCCGGGTGATAAAGGATATTGATGTCATAATCTTTCAATAGCTTGAGCCACCTTCTCTGTCTCAAATTTACTTCTTTTTGCTTGAAAATGTACTGTAGACTTTTGTGATCTGTAAACACTTCAGAATGCTCGCCATAAAGGTAGTGGCGTCATATCTTTAATGCAAACACCACTCCTGCAAGCTCCAAGTCGTGTTTGGGGTAGTTCTTTTCATGATTCTTAACTGCCTGGAAGCATAAGCATACTTTCCATTTGCATAGAACACAACCGACACAACTCTCGAGGCATCACAA
>NW_017672008.1:131872-164604 GCF_001879085.1 Nicotiana attenuata
CCATGAAGGCCTCTTCAAATTCTTCCCAAGTAGGCGGACCATCATCTTCATCTCTTTCCTTTTCCCACATCTCAAACCAAGCGCCAGCCACATCTCTAAGCTGGTAAGCAGCCAAGCTCCACAGCTTCATCATCAAATGCTTTAATCACTCGGAGGGCTTTCTTCACACCCTCCAGCCACAACATTGGATCTTCATCAACTATAGAACCATGGAACACTGGAGGACTCAACTTCAAAAATTCATTCACTCTTGAGGACTCAGAATTGTTCTGTCTATTTGATTGAGGTGAAATCTCATCTCTTCTCTCGTTCTGGTTGGCCATGAAGGCTTTAAACATCTCCATAGCACTGTTGACTACATTAAACATCTGACTCACCTATGGAGATATAATTGTCTGAGCCGGAACTGTTGTTGGGGGCGGCACTGGATCCTAAGATACTGGATCATCATGCTCCACCCCTTCTTCATGTTCAACCCGGGGTACTTGAACCCCATTTGTATATTTACCCTTTCTTTTCTGAGTTGAAGCCTTTTTAGTTCTGCCTTGAGCCACAATAGTAGCAATAGTTTCTTGAGCAGCATCCTGAGTGTCAGTGTTAGAGTTGTGAGTATGAGCCATTTCTGCGAGTTTTGGAGAAACAAATACATTAGATAATTTCTTAGAGGTAGGATCTACTGCACGATCTAAAGTATGAGAAAATTGATACTTTTCCTATATGTTGGTAGCCTCCTGTTTATAAGTATGGCGCGCTTCATACCCGTAAACAAGACTCTACTAACATGGCTTCATAGACCCCTAGGACTCCATAAACCTGAGGCTCTGATACCAAGTTTGTCACGATCCATTTTTCTAAACAATTCGGGACCGGCACCCAATCACTAAACATGACCGACGAACCATCTGCGCTTATCAAATCTGTTATAACTTCAAACTTTATATGCAATAAGGCAACACTATAACCAAATACTTTTAATTAATTTAAATACCTACAATAAGCCAACTCCAAAACTTTATTCGTAGTAAACAATGAAATACTGCTAAGCTTTTATCAAAAACATCTGAATCTTATTCCACCGACTGTGTCTATGAAGCCTCTACTGATAAACTGACGCATTACTCAGGAAATGAGATTTCCTGGCCAGTTCTCTAGGTAAACAAAGAAATAGCTAAATAAAGATTACTCTAAGGAATACTCCACGAACAAAAGCGGAGCTCACCAATAGCACTGGAAGGGAGGGGAGTCCTAAACTGTAGCCTGCTCGCCTGCATAATCGGTTCCTACGTTGTACCGCAGACCAACGTAGGTTCCCAAAAGAGAACGTCAATACCATCCATTGTACTCATTGAGTCTGAACGACAGGGGATGAAACTTTAATACAATACACATTACGAGCAAAGAATCTAAATGCATAGAAAATATAAAGCCTCTAAGAACAATTCTAAAATAATTGCACAATAGCAGTTTATGAATCTTCTAAAAGAAATTCTTTTCTTTTTCTTAAAAAAATTACTTCTCTTTATATTTTGAGAGTTCCAACTATCCTGACCTGTTTCTGTCTTAGTCACCGTGTGACCGGCACAGGTTCGATCCCAACCTGATCGAATAGGCCCAATCCACGAGGTGCCACTCGCTTCATGGTCTCAGCGCTCATGTATCATACCTTAGCTTAGCTAAGTAAATTCTCAGCAACGAGACCCTCGGCTCGTGTGCTCCCTACTTTGGCACAAGTAGTTTCAGGAAGTCAACGTTTTGGTCAGGACCCTCGGCCTGGACGATGACCCCTACTCAGAATAAAGGATACTCCCAAAAAAATCTCTTCTTTCTAAAACTTCTTCTTGTGACTTTTCAACTCTAAATCTTTTCTTTTTGGAACATCATGTACATGCTCATGCTGGTATCCTTAAATGTAAAGCATGGCATAAGAATGAAATAAACATCTAAAAGTATTTCTAAAGATTCTTGCTTCTTCATAAATTTTCAACATGAAAATAGCATATAAGAATAACACAAAAATCTGAAAATTTCTGCACATATATCATAATAAATCATCTTAACTTTTGCTAGAACAATTCTAAGTTAATAGGTACTCACTCGGTCCAATTAAGTAAATATAAACTCTTTTAAGCAATTCATCAAACACCTTGTATGCGTGCTTTTGTGAGTTAAACCACTTTAGTAAAGAGTTATATCAACTCACCTCAAAACTCCTTGAGCCAATACGTAGACCCCAGTCCAATTTATACCCGTCAAACAATTGATTCTACAACAACCAGTGCATTTTAATTAATTTTAAAGTTTCACACCTAAACATGGGATTTACTATTGATACAGAGGAAGAAGGGAATTAACTATTCAATTCTTACCTATTACTACTGTAGAATAATTGACAATAGGGAATTTTATATACCTGAGTTCAAGAATTTGTGATTTGTAAAGAATCCTAAATTTTTTTTCGTTGACTGCGTGAGTCACTGCCTCTGTTTCGTAGCCTTTGTGCTTGCTGCGTGAAAGAAACAATGTTCTGTTTCTCTATTTAGAATAAGGCTTTTTAGCCTTCACGTGAATGCACAGAAGTTTGTTCGTATAAGCCTTTTAAGCCTTGAGCCCTTTTTTTAAATCTAATTTGTTCAAGGCTTTAAGCCTTTTGAAAGCTTTTCCTCTTTTTTTTCTCTTTTTCTTTTGTAAACTTAACTATTAATTAATGATACCACTATTAATAATTAATAATACTAAAATTATTAATATATTATTAATATTCCTCTAATTGTATATTCAATTATTTAAGTGTGTGTGTATATATATATATATATATATATATATATTTCAATATAGGCAGGAAAAATAAAAATAATAATAATAATAAAAAATTAAATTCTATAATTAGGAGTTGTACACATGACTAGCCTATTAAAGCAAGACTGAAAGTAAGAGATGGAAAGATGACTACAAAAACAATCAAACCACTCAAAAGATAGAGCTAACTGAAAAATTCCCTTTTTTCATAGGTGAGAAATTATACACTCTTGAAGCAGTTGATATTGCATATATAACACGGCTGATCTCATAATATCATTAAACCTGCTACCAGTAGAACCTATCATTCGTTAAAGCAGAGATCGCTGTATTAGGTGATACCCTTTTTTGCTTGAGCCCGACCGGGTTGGGTCCGGACCGGAGCAAATCGGGGCCATCAAACCCGACCTGGATGCAAGGTAGAACGACGGCCACGTCTACAACCGAGGTCGAGTCATTTCGAGACCGTTACAGAGCTCGATAGGAGTCACCACCGGATGGAGAAACACACAAGGTCGAAAGCCGGACTCGTAACGGATAACCAAGCGTCGCCGGATATCTCGCCCAAACGTGATTTTCTCAACCACTTCAGGCCATTAAGGCGTAATTACAGGGATCCACGATGTAATCAATTGACCTACCTTATTTTTACCCTTAATCAGAATGTATAAAGGGGGATCTCTCTAAATTCTTGAGGAGGATCAAGCACAATTGTTCTAAGCAATATTATATTCTGCGATTATTTACTTTAACAGCAATTGTTGAGTCTTTATCTTTATTTTCCTTAACCTAAAAACCTTTTGTATCTTTTAGTTCACGGATCCTTAAAACCCCATATAAATTCAATTGTTATCCGGATTCGAGGGTAAACAATCGCGTTTTATACAAGATCATGCTAATTAGCCCGAGGAAATAAAAGATGAAAGACACTCTTAGCCAGCTAGTATAATATGAAGAAAATGCTGTTTCTTGCTTCTCTTTTTTATGAAGAAAACTAATTTCATTGAAGTGAGAAAATCTCCTGTACACAAGAAGTATAACAAAAAGTAGAAAATTTACACAAACATGTTTCTTGCTTTCTCTGGCAGGTCCAAATTGTTATTGGTCCTTTCTGCTAGATCGATACTCTTGCTTGGTAAATCTATCTGATCTGTGCTTTGCTTATAGGGTTTCTCTCGCTTTTCTGTACTTGTTCTAGATTTCTCCTTCTGGTGTTTGCATGGCCTGTGTCTACAATCTCTGCTATTTCGATGTTTCAAGTTTATCTATTTGGTCCGTACTTGGTGCATTTCCATTTTTAGAAACCGTAGATTTCTCAACAGCTGATAAGAACTTCTTCAGATGTTTTATGTATTCGGGGTAGAGCTCCAAATCACAATGGTTACCACCTTCAACCCACAACGGGTCATATTTTTGCTTACATAGATCAAACAGCTGCTTACCATGGGAACAATCCACAACATCATCTGCAGTGCCCTAGAAATTAATGTAAAAAAAGATCAAATGGGGATGTCAGCAAGAAATTCTAGAAGCAAGTGCCACCATAACAGTACTTGATTCTGCCCAAGGAGTCAATCCATCCAAACTATACAGGTCTTCTATCTCTACCATTCTCTCGGGTACTGAATTAATTTTTTATACTATTCCTTTAGTTGGGTAACAATCAATTGAAAAACAAAGGCATAACTTATCAAGGGGCGGATGTACCATTGTAGGTACGGGTTCAACTGAACCCATAACTTTCGGCGCGGATCATAAATTTATATGTAAAACTTCACTGAAATTGTAATAAATAGTAGATATGAATCCATAACTTAAAAAAATATAACGGGTTCAATGCTAAAAATCTTAAAAGTTATAAAGTTTAAATCCTGGATCCGCCGTATTCATGATTAATTGATAAAAACAAGACATTTTGTCAATGAGATAAGGTAATGTAAGGACAAGGAAAACTGAAAAGAGATGAACAAAATGCATTACAAAAAGAACGGTGGAAAATGGCAGGGACAGGAGTGGAGTAGAAGCTGGCAGGGAAAGACTGGAAGGAGGAAGAGGAATAAGGGAGTAAATTGAATTGTTACTCCCACAAAAGTTTACAAGTTTCCTATTGGGAGGCTTGACTTGGTCAAACCGGAGGCACAATAGCAACGAACACGCATTGAAACTAGAATATCCACCTCAACAGGCAAATCGGCTGCAGCAAAGGGTCCTAAGCTAAGCAATGCCACCTGCTTTTCTTTTGACTCGGTGATACTAATGTACTTGCAATCATATGCGGTGGCTTCTTTTTCTTGGGATTAGATGAGTTAGAGGACTTCCTTTCTGGCTTGAAAGCCCAGTTTCATCTTTTGACCAATCAACCGCAAAACCAAGTGACTCATCAGTTTGTAACCAAAAATTACAACGAATTTGGCCTAGAAGAAGAGGACAGCACTCAGCAGCTATGGAGGAGTCGTAAAAGAGTTCAACAAGATGGAAGCCAAACCTTCTAGATTGCAGCCTTGAACCAGTGAGTCAGTTTTGCTACTTATCGTCGCTTACCGATCCATGACAAAAAATTCCTAATTAAATGTGATATATTCATGAAGAAAATATGGATACTCACGTGGATAATGAGGACAGGACACTCAACCAATGGTATTTTGTCTATATTCTGCATAGAGAAAAGAAAGAAAAACAGCTGAATACAAAATAATATTACATAAAAGAATAGGTCAAATAAAGCTCCACATAACTGCCACGAATAGAAAGTTAACCTTATATATGTCAAACCAGTATGTCCGCTTAACTGGATGCAAGACGCGAACTCCAGAGAGAATTGGACTGTGTAGAACCACAGCCCTCAATCTTGATAAGCGGGATGCCAAATCTAATGTTGGTCCACTACCAACAGACTGTCCGTACAATATTATATCCTCCTCCTTCACCCCATATGTCTCTTCAAGACACTTATATGCAGCTTCTATATCGGCATAAGTGTTTTGCTCACTCGGCTATAGCAAAATAAGATTGCACAGTCAAACACTTTCATCTCAAACTGCCTAAATTTAATCATCAACAGATATATTTCATACCTTGCCAGTGGACTGTCCATACCCTGAATAGTCATACCTGCCAGAAAAGAGAGGAAACTCAGAATTTTTGAGGTAATTTGGATTCCATATGTTTATCTTCTTTTAAATAAATTAAGGGGTGGGATTTAAAGTCAAGACTTTCAGTGTTCCACAAAAGAAAGACTAAGCAAACTTTCCAAAACTTGCAGCAACTGTTCCTTCAAGCTTCCTCTGCCCAAAGGTGCCGTTCAAATTAAATTAGGCACTCAGATTAAAAGCGAGGAGAGGAAGAAATCCAGTGGAGAAGGAAAAGTGAGCATCTCCCGGACTTTGAAGACCAGGAAGTCTCTGACGAGCATGAGAGATTTCCAAGATGGTATATGTCAATGTTACATGTTCTGTCACTTTTTATAAACCATGTAACTAAGAAGAAAGCTTATGTTTTGCCATAGAAGAAACAAGTTGTGTCAACATTAAGGCATATGCACCAGGTCAGGTTGGAAATAGTAGTTCCCAAACCACGTGAAAGTATCACTGAAATGTCAAATTTGCATGGGGGGAGGGTAATATCACAACAACAGTGAGGAGATCATTCATCCACTAGTGTTCTGTTCACATGAAGAGAGCATATACAAAATAACTAGGAATAATAGATTATCTCCTTTGGGTCAAAGTTTTCTGCAACAAGCACAAGCTTATTCCTGAATCGCAAAAATTCATCTACGACATTAGGCTTAATGTAACTTCATTCTGTTTTGAATTGGCAAGCGCATACATAACAGAACCCCATAGGACTCAAAAACAAGAGTATAATCCAGCATATAGAAACTCACTGTTTCAAATATGACATAGAAAATTAATATAGTACTTAAGATATAAATTTTTACATTTTCTTTTAATATTTAAATATGCATACACACACACACACATTAAGAAGTGCACCTACGGATTTGGAATTCCAGCTGCCAGACAGCAAAGTCTTGATAAACACATCCCGTTGTATACAATTCATTCTCAAATTTTTGGTATGTATCAAAAGGTTTTATTTTTTCCTTTTAAACTGTACCCAAACAGCGATACAAAATGAGAGTACTAAAAAAGAGCAGAGAGAAGGATACCCCATCAAATTGACCCGGAGATGAAGACTAAGTTCGGTGAACAAATCGTACATCTGCCCCAAATCAGCCGCGTTGCCGTGAGAGTATAGCAGCGTCAGTTTTGCCGCCGGATTCCTCACGTACATGGCCATAATCTCCGTCCCTCTCTTCGTCCCTAGCTTCAAAATGTCCACGTCTTCCCTCTGTACCACCTCTGTCATCTTAAGTTTTCCCGTTGATTCTTCCACCGCCACCCCATACGACGGCGGATTTGGCGGAAAAAATGCAAACTTTGCCGCCATCGACGACGTCACAGCTCCCATCGCTTCCCCTATCTATTGTATATACAAATTTATCAATCAATCAATTAGCCTCAAAACTATTTTAACACCATCTTCCTTTATCCGCGTTTGGACCAACTATACTTTGAGAGAAAAAAATTGCATAGGTATAACGAAACAATTATCCAAAAATCACTCCCAAATAATTGATATATTTAAACTGTATACATACAGATATATGTTTGCAAGAACAGCTTCGTCTTCCTACAAATACGTGACGAAATCGTGATACATATAGGAACATGTATGTGGATGATTTGGACAAGCCTGCAAATTTGAACGCTATATTATGTTGTGTTCAATTAAAATACGGCTATCTTTACAAAATCACAAATTATGCATAGTTTTGTTGAGATGGATGTAATGAGACGTTAAGACGTATGTGAGTTGTACGGAGAAAAAGAGATTATTTTTTTCTGGTGTTTTTGTCTGACACGCGGCTGTCTAATCAATAATCAATTTTGCTGTGTGAATGATTAGCTCGTAATGTGAGTCTATTACTCAAATGGTCACTAAATTATTCTAAAATCACCTTTCTTTCGTTTGTAACAATAAAGTCACTGAACTATGTCTATTGCACTCAGAAGGTCACTCAACTAGATTTTCCAAATTTTGGATTGCCAAATACCTATTTTACCCTCTAAATTATAAACATGTATCTTCTTTTTATTATTTTTAAACTTTTTAATATTATAATTTTTCTCTTTTTAATTTATATTATGGACTTACCTATAGAATAAATAAAAATTATTTATAAATTAAAAAGATAAAAAGTATTTAAGCATATATATAATGCTGGAATAATAAAATAATGAGCATAGTAAAAAACTAAATTAGAATAATTTGTTAGTAATAATATTTTAGTATTAACAATAAAAATTTAAAAATTTATTTACACAATTCAGAATGAAAGAAATAAAGGTTGTAAAATATATATTCCATGCACGTAATATAAAAATAATTATTTAAATAAAAGTATTTTTTAATATACATTACATATTCTTGAAATTATGCTCAATTTGGCTATATATATATATATATATATATATATATATATATATATATATATATATATATANAAATTATGCTCAATTAAATTATATATATATATATATATATTCCATGCACGACTTAACATAGCATATTTTACCCTATATAGATAATCCTGCTGCTTTCCGGTGACATAACTTTGTGTCGTCGGAAAGTTGGTAGAAACATAATAATGTAATTGAGCATAATTTTCAAGAATATATAATGTACATTATAAAAATATCCTTATTTAAATAATTATTTTTATGTTACGTGCATGTAATATATATTTTACAACCTTTATTTCTTTCATTCTGAGTTGTGTAAATAAATTTTGAATTTTTGTTGTTAATACTAAAATTATTATTACTAACAAATTATTCTAATTAATTTTTTTACTATGCTCGTTATTTTATTATTCCACCATTATATATACTTAAATACTTTTTATTTTTTTAATTTATAAATAATATTAATTTATTCTATAGCTAAGTTCATAATATAAATTAGAAAGAAAAAAATCACAATATTAAAAAGTTTAAAAATAATAAAAAAAGATAAATATTTATAATTTAGAGGGTAAAATAGGTATTTGGCAATCCAAAATTTAGAAATCTAGTTGAGTGACCTTCTGAGTGCAAAGGCATAGTTTAGTGACTTTGTTGTTACAAACGAAAGAAAAGTAACTTTAAAAGATAATTTGGGATTGTTCAATGACCATTTGAGTAATGTACTCTCGTAATGTCCATCTAAAGTCCTTTGAGTACAGCTTGTAGCACCGTGGGTCCATGGCATACCATTTTAACGATATGCTTAATTTACATCAATCGGTTTTATTTTATACTCTCACTATTTTAATTTATGTAAACTTATTTGATCGGGCACTAAATTTAAGAAAAGAGAGAAATTTTTTAAACTTGTGGTATAAAAATATTTTGTATGGTATAAATCATTACATAAAGGTAAATTGTTTCTAAATATGAAAATGGTCATTCTTTTTGTTACGAACTGGAAAAAAAAAAAAGTTACTCTCTCCGTTTCAAATTAGATACGTACTTTCCTTTTTAGTCTGTTCCAAAATAAATGATATATTTTTAAATTTGGAAATAATTCAACTTTTAACTCTTTATTTTACCCATTTTACCCTTAATGAAAAACTTTTATAACCACAAAAATATCATGGCCCCACAAAGCTTTTAACCCTTAAGCTTTTAAAATCACAAGTTTCAAAAGTCTTTTTTTTAAACTTCGTGGCGAGTCAAACTACCTCATCTAAATTGAAACGGAGAGAGTAATATAAATTGAAACGGATAGAGTACGTATTTTAATTTGAATTAACACGAAATTTAGCAATCTATAAAAACATTAAATCTTAAGATCTTAAACTAAAAATATGTATAATAAACTAAAAATACTTTTTGAATGTTGTAATCTTAAATGTCAATGTTATTAAGGGTAAAAATTAAAATAATAGAATTAAAAATATTGAAATATTACATGCTCCTAAAACATACTAAAAAGAAAACTAAAACATATAAATTATAACTTAGGAAGTATACAATAACAGTATAAATAGCTTTTATATTTTTTTTTTGGTAATTAAACTTTCTATTTACCAGGGAAAAATATTTACAAGTAATACGAAACCCATACATTCCATCCTACTCTTCTATGTTCCCCTCCCCTCCTTTAACATAAACATATATCTATCTATTATAAGGATACCAATTAAGGCTATTCAACCTTGCTTCTAAGTATTTGTTGTTTCTGCAGTGAACATCTTGCACAATCTTCTTGCATAGTGCTTCCCATCCCCTTGCTTTTGTCTGAAATATTCTTGCATTTCGTTCTTGCCACACATAGTACACTGTTGCAGCTAGTATCATCTTGAACAGTTCTGACTTTGGGTTCCTTTGCTTGGTTATGTGTATAGCCCATATCAGCTCTTGATCCCATCCCTGTATTCTCCTACTAACTCCTTGCCAAGTTAACATACTGCTCCATAGTGCTTTTGAATATTTACACTCAAAAAACAGGTGCTGAACACTCTCTCTCCCTTTTCTGCAAAGTACACATTCAGCCTCTACATGCATACCCCATTTCTGTAGTCTATCCTTCGTGCATAGCTTGCCATGTGCCGTCAATGTTAACAGGAAGATCCATCGCGGACATCCTGCATTCTGGCATACGACTTTTTTCCATCTCACCTTTTCAAATGTGCCACGCAGCCTGTGATATATTGTTTTTATACTGCACTTCTTGATTCTCTTAACCTCTTCATAGCTGAATCTTGCCTTAACAAGTGTTTCCTGTGCTTTTAGTATCTTTCCCACAACCATGATGCTTGCTTCACCTGCATACCCCATACATCTTTGCCTTTAATATAGTAGCTATGAATCCATTGGATCCACAACTTATTCTTTTCTCTGCATAGGTCCCAGTAATGTTTGCATATTGCTGCTTTATTCCACAATGCTATATTCATGATGTTAAACCCTCCTGCTGTCTTGGGCATGCAAATCTTCTCCCATGCTAATAGAGCTTCCTTAGACACATTGCTCTCACCTGTCCATAGGAAACTCCTGCAAATAGCCTCTATTAACTATGTAATCTTTTTAGGCAGCACAAATATTTGTGCTCAGTATGTCTGCACAGAAAATAGGATACTTTTGATAAGCTGTATTCTTCCAGCATAGGATAGAAATCTGGTAGTCCATGATGTTATTCTTCCTACTATTTTCTCAATTAAGGGTTGGCATTGTGCTATGGAGATTCTCTTTGTGCTTACCACTATTCGTTATCTCAAGTCTCTTTGCGGATTTAATTTTTGAAAATGAGAAATCTTTCGATAAAAATAGCTTTACTCCTCACTTAGTAAATATGCAAAATACCATTTAAATCCAAAGAGCCGTTTAAGGGGCGGAGTTTGCCTCGAAGATAGGTGTTCGGCTAAACCCAATAATTTTGATCTAAGCTCTATATTTAAACAGTAGACTCGTGTATAAACCATTCCTCATTCATGCATTGTTTGGGGAAGGCTCGCACCCCAAGGGGTGTGATGTAGACAACCTACCCTGGCTGCTTCTACGGTTCGAACCCGTGACCTATAGTTTACACAGATACAACTTTAGCGTTGCTCCAAGGTTCCCCTTATAAAAGGCAGCCCGGTGCACGAAGCATCCTGCATTCACACAGGGTCCGAGAAGAGCCGCACTCCTAGGGGGTGTGATTTAAGCTCTGTGAACGTTACTGTGTTAAACCAAAAATCAGGAAAAACTGTTAGAAAAATAAAAGAAACTGGAAAAACAGAAGAGTTTAAGAAATATTCCGAGTCCACAATTTTCTTGTGTGTCCTTAAGGAATTTTAACCCCCTCACACGTTGCTAAGGTAATGGATTAAATCCTCCCAGGATAAAACGGAAATAAACCTTCCTGCAACAGTGGCAATAACAAATTGCAGGATACCAACGAACTCAAAGAACGGAGCAAAATCACACTTACGAATTTGAGAGAGAGAGACTGCGAATTAGGATGCAGTATATTCAGAAAGAAAGAAGTTCTGGAGTGTTTTTCGTGTGTAGAAAATGGAGCCTTGCCTCAGAATTTATAGGCAATTATCAGAAGAGGTGTCTGGAAAAGGTGCCTTTTCAGAAGAATACGCTGCCTGCCGCGGTTCTACCGCGGTCGCGGCAGAACCGCGGTCAGAGAGGCTCTCTGAATCAGCCTGCCGCGGTTCTACCGCGGTCGCGGCAGAACCGCAGTCAGAGAGCCCTCTGAACCTTCAGCAGGGTTCTGGCGTATTTTCAGCAGTGATTTGGCATTTAATTAATTATTAAATAATTAAATAAATTTTATCCAAAAATAATCTTATCGATCGATCATTTGATAAATCCAAAATCCAAAATCCAAAATCCGAAGCCGAGCGACGACGACGGCGCGAGGGTTCATTCTCTTCAACTCCTTTTAAGAGCTTTAAGAAGTGATTCTATATATAAGCACACAAATGTGGTTGTCCCTCACCAATGAGGGACAAAGTGCAAGACAAAAGTTCACTTCTTCAAATTTTCAATTTCCCTCCATTTCCAATTCACACGTCTTCTACTTTAAAGCCCAATGGCTTAAAGTCCAACAATCCCCCACTTAAAAAATTATTTAATATGTACAAGTTACCAATTTAAACCGAGTAACTTGAAAGGATTAGAATTTCAAACCCATAAACTTCAAATTCTAGCTCTGCCTCGGTGCACTTACAGAAATATCAGTAAAACTTGATATAACTGTTCGAGTATTACTCATCATATATTTGTACTCTATATATATCAATAGAGCTCTCATTATAAACGGAGTTTTGATAAATGAAAACGCCAAGTAACTAAACAATCCTTCATATCAAACTTCTACTGGTCCGCTTTTCAATTTTCTAACTTCTCCCAAGTCCATTTTACACGTAGTTGTACATATATAACTGGAGCTTAAACACTTTTCCTTAAAGAACAAAGTCTTTAATTTGTCAATCTTCCACAAGCTCCTTAATATTCTTGGGAATACAAACATCAGTCCCATTGAAACATTTTGTGGCGATAAACCTATACACGGTTTCAGTAAGATGATAACCATCCCAGAAGTAGTGTTTATCTGCATTGCGGCAGGGCACAAGTTCAGGTATGCAAGCTGATGTCCCATTTGCCCAAGTGACGCAACAGGGACCAATTGGATCCATTAAACCTACAAAAGATAAAATATTTCAATTTTAATCATGTTTGACTAAAATACACATAAATTTCTCGCTAGGATCAGTTGATCATTTCAAAGATACTCCTCATCAAACTGCAACAAAGTCATAAAATTAATTTTTGTAACCAAAAAAAAAAAAGAAGTACATCAAGCTAATTAAGTATACTATACTTCGCATAAAACAAAAATCATCCAAAAAAAAAAAAAATTAGTCAACCCGGCACCGGAAATTACAACTAAGCTGCCACATAAGATAAAATTAAACTAGTAACTTCTAATATCTTATGTCTGCTAATAAACTTCAACTTTTAAAACGGGAAACTATGTATTAAACGGAGGTAAATAATTGAGAGAAATGGGAAAATGATGACAATATATATATATATATATATATATATATATATATATATATATATATATATGTGTGTGTGTGTGTGTGTGTGTGTGTGTGTGTGTGTGTGTGTTGTGATGTGGATATGGATTTGATGTGTGACGTAGTGGTGCTTATTTGACAGTCTTATCTATTGTGGCAGCTTAATTATTTGTAATTTCCGACGCTAGATTAATGAATTTCTTGTGATTTTCAATTTGATGTGAAATATAAGATTACATAAATGTACTTGTTAGCTACGAAAATTAGTTTCATGATTTTCTATAATAGACCCGTGGTTCGATGCATAATCATCCATAAAATTAGCTATATAACAACATTTCATAATGGCCAAGTTTTCTTTGGAATAAACTTTTCGTGTTATGTTATAATAGTAGATGTTTTCTATAACAACGCTTCACTATAACAACAAAAAAAAATATCGAAATAAAGGGGATGTTGTATAGAGATTTGACAGTATTACCATAAGTAGAAGGATTGGTGACAGCGTCGTAGCCAAGCCAGTGAGCATGGCCAAGAATAAATGCGGAGCCTTTGAGAGTGGAAGTGAGATTGTTGAGCATGTCACGGAGCAGGTTGTTGAAGATTACCGCAAGATTGTTATATTCTTCAGCGCAAAGTCCATTGTGTTTTAGCTGCTTTGTAAGTGATGGAACACAACCAATTGGCCCTATCTCGAACATTATTACCTTTCTAGCTCCTAACCGATATAACCTCTGCACAATATCCACAACATTAATTCATGCATGCTCAGTATAATAATATTTAAGCGAGTTTGTTTCATTATAATCAGGTTACTTAGAAAATAACTACGAGCAATTTTTCACATAAGACTAATTTAACCGAATTTTAACATGTGGTAATTTGTTAAACTAGGTTAAATTACACTGATCGTGTAAAAATTTGTTTATACTTTTACCAAGGAGCTAGGGCTTGCCTGAAATTGTTGAGAAAGTGCATGAATGAGAAGTTTGGCATAGGATTGAGGACTGTAGTGTTTGCTTTTGTCATAGAAGTTTTGCTGTAGGTAGTTGTTTACGTAGTCATTGCTGCCTGTGGAGATGAGAAAAATGGACCTTGACAAATAACTGGAAAGCTCCTCAGGATCATCATATTGCTTAGGCAATTCTTGCTCCACCGTTCGTTGGAATAAATCAACCTGCTCAGATAAATGCAGGCACTTCCCCTGCCAAAAATCAGGAAAAGAACTATTTGGGTTAGGAACTTAGGATTTAACTTAGATACACTCACATGTATAAATAAATTTATAATTTAATATGTTTTAACAAGTTACATGCTTTCAAAATAACTAGTTCCACTATATAGCTATTTCAGTGACAAAATTCTAATAAGGGGAGAATTAGAAAAAAGCCACAACTAGGATTTGAACCACAAGACTTAATCAATGAAAATTTTAAACTACCTTTACCAACTACAGTAAAAACTTGTTGTATTCAACCATCAGTATTTATGCAAAAAAATATATTTTTCTACTTGCACTGTATAATTTTCCGACGAAAGAGATTCAGTTGAACCCCATTAGCTTTGCATCTATAGGTATTTATGGTTTATCTTTTAGATGATCATGGCTTTATCTATTTATTAAAAAAAAAGAGTTCTACATTTCTTCGGGGTTGGGTGAACAAATAGGCATGGGGAAGAGTGAGAGTGGGGCTACGACCACTCTCTCGTTTTTGTTCCCTGACCACCCATCTCTTCCTTCCCCTTCGCCCTGCTGGGTGAAATCAAATTTCTTTTAGAACGAAATGAAGTGCGAAGACTGTTAGCAGGATTAAAACAGCTACTAATTCATTTCCTTCCAAAAGTGAAGTTCAACAAAATCAAGTGAACAAAAAAAATAACAAAAGAAGAAGAAGAAGAAGTTGTGCATCTCTTACGATGATATTTCCTGTTTCAGGCAAAATACCACATGAACCAGATGCATAATTTAACCCTGTGAGTTTTACTGAACCTCGTAAACTCAAGTAAGGTGGAGAGAAGGGCAATCCAAGAAATTCAGCAATAAAATCAGCAACAGTTTTCCCATTTGTAAACCTTCCAGTAGCTCCTCCATTGAAATTTATACCATAAGGCTTGAAATCAGCCTTAGCAAAAGTTGGCAAAACATTATTATTGCCACTGTCAAATAATGAATCCCCAAAAACATATAATGCTGGTGCCAGAGGAAATTCTGATTTTACTGACTGAACATAGAACAAGAGTATAATCAAGAATGCTAGAGACCTGAATTTCTCCATCATTATTCTTTACTCAAAATTCTAGTGAAAAGATTTTTTTTAAAAAGGGGCAAATATTTGACTTTAAATAACAAGAGAACGAAGGCACCTAGGCACGGCTGAAATGTGATAGTAATTGAACCAAAAATATAAAAAGAATGTAGAGAAAAGTAGTGAGCTAGGCGACATGTACGTAACTGGTGTTCTGGAATCTGTTATTACTTTATCCCATTTTTTGGCAAAGTTACACGATCTTCACGTTTTCTTCTGGTAAATTTGACTCGATATATGCTTGTCTCATTCGCGATTTTCACATTTGCCTACATCAGCGTGCACGCCTTGCATGAACTGTATTGAACTATTATCACACTTAGACTTGTATGTGTGCTTATATGGCGCTAGAGAGGATCTAATTAAGCTTGTAAATTTATTATATATGTAGATATTATTTTTAGAAAAATGTTATTTAATGTATATTTTCGGCAAAATGACGTTTGATAATACGATCCTTATTGAAGGGTGTCATACTTAACTCAGTTCACTGTCTGTTGGTAAGCTGCACAGACGGCATTTATCAGAACTTGCTTAATCGAAAAGAAAGGTACGTAATCTTGAGTTGTCTCCTTTCTCAATTTTCTAGAGAACTTATCCATGTTGATTATGTGCTGCTCATATTTTCGATCAGTTCCTTGCTGTCAATGGACACTTCCTAAATAAGCTTATGTTGATATACGTTGAAACATTGATGTACAAGTTTAGCTAGTTTGACTCTTACAAAAGGAAGAATTAATTTGTAGTTGTTACACAAATTATATCACAACTGCTACAAGGATTAAAATTAGGGAAAACTATACCGTTTAATTGCTCTAAAAAAAATAGTCGACAAAATATGTATAACTTTTGTATATTAATATATAATAATATATGTATTTTATATATGAAGCCACCCTCTTTTACTAGCCTAATAAAGGACAACTCAATATATAGAGGAAAATAGAGCTCTTCCCAATTCATATGAAACTTTCATATGTTAGACAAAGAAGTTTGAAAAAAAAAGATACCCACTAAGAATCTTTTACTTTGCATTACTACCAACTAGGAATTACCAACACTTACACATTCCTTAAAAACTAAACAAAGAGTCTGGGAGTAAGTATTACACAGATAATTTAAAAAAAAGAAAAAGAACAGATCATTCCTTTTTCTACCGTATATCCTAGTTTGACAGCAAGCAATAAAGTTCTTTAATTTCTTTAAAAGAATTTTCATAGATTCTTTTCTACTAAGAGTTTGTTATTAATCAATTTTTTTCTATATACACAATTAAGTATTTCGAGGAGCCTAATAAGGTCTTTTACTGAACAGGATAGCGTCAAAAATAAGGAAATAAGTTAAACCGAATTTCTCGTGACTATCCAAACTTACTAGCCCTCGGTGCTTATATCAACTCAATGAATGCATAATAAATTTTTTCACATACACTGTTAACGTTAAAATATAGTTAATTAATAGATATTTTTACAACAATTTATCACTTAACCATGGTAGATTAGAATAATTTGTGCAAAAATCGAATACGGATAAAAATTTACCCCTATTAACAAAGACATTTGGTAACCTCATTATAAATATATTTGTCTAAACTACATTTTATTTATCTTTTAAATGCCTCAATTGATTCGCACTCTAACTGCTAACTGGAGCAACAATGGTAAATTTGGGAAAACTTGGAGATAAATTTGCACATATCACATGCAAACTCAACCTTGATATTCATTTACCCGTAAAACGATACATTTGCGTGGTTTACAGACAAGCGAATCGATTTGATCCAAAAATAATAAAATAAATAAGAACAAAAATTAGATTAACGAATAAAATTAAAGGAAATAACAAGCCTGGTTAAGGACGTAGCCTTTCCGATGACAAGAGCAAGAAAAACTTCAAGTGCTTGAGTTTATCGTAGTAAGAAAATAGATTATAGATGTTGTGTGCAGAATATTTCGTGTCCCTACAATGGTTGTTAATCCTGCTATTTATAGCCCTACCTAGGGAGACAAGATCCTAGAATCAAGCTCCGCTTGAATGAGAATAAAAATATCATTGATGGGCATATAACGACCGGCTTTGAATGCAAATATTCTTTGTAACAGCTACTCATTAATTTGCTTATCTGATGTCAAGTCTTTGAATCTCTATTTTCGGTTATGCTTCCTTCGGTATCCACCGGGTACCAGTCATAAATTTTGCACCTGATGTCAATTATTTTTCGACTCGTCCTTTGCCTGTCTTCGGTTCCACGTGTTACTTTATCATTCGACCACCTATTATCAACCAATTTCACCCCATACAGATAGTCCCCCTACTTTTCGCTGATGCAATTCAGTGTTAGCGGAAAGTGGATGAAGATTTCTTTCTTGGCGGAAAAGTTCCTAAACAGTCTCTAACACTTGAAGGGACGCACGTCTTCTCGCATTTAATACCCCAAACACGTGTTGCCCCGTGATTCAGCAAATATTTTTGCCAATTTTCGAGATAATCATGACCATGGTTTTTGCCATCGATAATTTCTCCGCTACTCAATATTTTGACTTCTTCACTTTCACTACTTCTACAACTCTTTCGCTTTCTCTGAATTTCTTTAGAGCTTTTTGTACAACATTCAACTTTCTCATTAAGAACATTTTCAAAAATCTTTTACCACTATGTCGTCTTTCACTGCTACCTTCGAAAACACTGGCCTTCTCTTCGGTGGAGGCTTAAAGAAAAACAAATACAAAGAGGTTGACGTCGATTCTGAGCCTCCAACTGTAAACACCATTATGCCTCTTCATCTCAGCACCGCATCCGATCTCCAAGAACAAACTTCATTTGCGAATTCCCAAAGCAGTAGGTTTTGGCCAATTCGCAGGTAACCCTTCTCCATTCGACCTTCTAGTATCCCTGCTGTGAAGGAGGACTGCAAGTGCTCCAATATTGAAATCCTCTCCCCAGATGGGTAGAATGAGTTACCTACTACAGAGAGGGGTTTATGTACGTCTATACATATCCCTTTACTTTGGGTCCCTTCACTTTGGGGTCGAGTGAGGGACTTGACCCAATAAATATGGAATTCTGCCACCTGTATCAGGTCTGCTTGCCATAAGAAGGCCCATCGATATGTTGCACGGTGGCCTGCCTTCGTCAGTGGTGCAGTGAGAACGGGAACCCCAACTCTCGCACATATGATGAACCTCTAATCCCTCAAAATTTTCTGTGGGGGAGTGTTAAACTTTATTAAGCGTAGCCACCACACCCTTCTCACCTGCGTAGAAGATGACAACGATCGTGGATGGATGCAACGGTTCGTTGTTATTTCTACCAGGGACATCATCCCCACCACAACTCCAGCTTTCCCCGAGTCGTGGAATCAGTTCCATAAGTCTTTGGATATTCATTTTCTTTCGTCGTGATAAGATAATTTCTTGTTTTCTTGATTGATTTTCTTTTTTCTTCCTTTGTTTAAGCTACTTTCTGGGAACCACCACGGGTTCAGAAAATTTTGGATGTTACAACTCCGGAATCCCGACGGTGGAAAGAGATGGCTCCCAAATATGGGTGGAGAGCTAAGAATCATGGTTAGTAGAATTCCTCTTCCTTTCAATATTACTGGTTTAAAAGCAATTTACTAATCACCTCTTTGCTTGTATAGGGCTTTCTAAGGGTTCCGTTGTGTGCCCCGATGTCGACGTTCTCGATGAGCCGATGGAGGATGCAAAGGTGGTGCTGCAAGGTGCCCTTAACCGGAGGAGGGCTCGTGAAACCACTCACACCTCCGGTGAAGGTGCTTCCTCCCGAACTCCCCAGCATAAGAAACCGAAGAGGAGGCATTTATCCTCATCCGGGACCTAGGGAAAAGGGATAAAGAAAAAATCAACCGAGCCAGCCACAGTCACAGTGGTCCTCGATTATGAAGGGGAAGCAAGTGATGAAGAGGCTTCCCTTAAAAGGAGAAGAAGATCTTCATCAGCTTAACAGGATGCTCAACCGGGGGAGCTCTAAAATCCATCGTTAGAGGAATTTCAGGCGCTTTGGGGTAAGATGGGTATAATTGAAAATGCTAATTTCCATTTTTTGATCCATTCCGATGCTCCATTTGAGGAGTTCGACCCTGACCTTTCTCTGTCACTGACTACTGAGTCGGCCTCAACTGCCGCCCCCTCCGTACCGACTGCCTCTTCACCATCTACACCAACAACTTCCTACCCATCGATACCTGTTGACCTTTCTTCACCAGTACCGACCACATCCCCTCTACTGGCACCAGCTGTACATGAAAGGAGTGTTTCTCCCCCACGGTCTCCCGACCACGGGAACTTGGGTAACACTTACTCAATACCTTCCCAAGATCCTCGAGGGAGGCGAAGTTCCACTCTTTCGATTTCGAAAGAGTGCCATATTTTATCCAAGCCGGTAGAGCTTGCTAATTACCTGAAGCCACTGGCTTCAGAGAAGGATGATGGGCTCCCTTTCTGGGGAGTGCCTGATAAACAACAACATGCACTGTTCGGCGCAGGTATCATCCTAACTTCTTTCTATCTTCTTTTCTGTTTGTACTTGGAGATAATAACCTTGATTCCAACCTTTTTTAAGCCAACCTTCTTGATTACGAGGGCCTGCAAAGGTTGATCCTAGATAAGCAAGAACTTGCTTCCGAGCTAAATTGACTTTTGACTAAAAGGAACCAGCTCGCCGAGCGCCTTTCGATGTTGGAGGCAAAATTTGCACAGATGAGCGAGCTCGAGGCTCAGTTATAGCAAACCGAATGTCCTAAAGCCAAGAAACTTCTCAATTGCATGAAGATCTCAAAGAGGCTAAGTCTAAGTGGACCGAACTTCATGATGTTATGACCGCCGCTGCCGAGTGCGAGTCTACCTTCGAGGAACAAATTAACAACTTGAAGTCCAACTTATGCTCCAAAATCGAGGAGGCCATTGCTACCGAGGAGAAGAGGGCCAAAATGGATGAAAGATTCAAGAAAACAAGGGAGAAAAATCGCCTTCACTTAACCACCAACGTTGAGCTTGATTCCCGACTCGGCGCAATGAAGGCTGAAATAGAAGAGCTCCAGGCCATAATAGAAAAACTCCGAGCAAAACTCTAGGATCAAGAAGATCTTGTCTTCGAGAAGATCTATGCTATGTATCATATGAAGAGGAAGACTTTGGAAGAAGCCAATGTAGGCATTGCCAACATTGATGATTACATTGCCAAAGCCCGGAAACTGGTGTTAATTGCTCGTACGATTCTTCCTGCTTGGCCCGCTGCAATGGACTCCTCGAATGCTAGTTCCGAGTATTCAGCAACCGAAGGGGAGGCTGAAGAGGATGAAAGCCCGACCTGGTAGTGGATCTGCCTTCTTCTACCGGGGGAAATGTAGAACTTTCTCTCCCTTCGGGTTCTGGCAACAAAGAATAATGTATATTTTTTTCTTTTATCTTTTGTAATTATGCCGAAACGTTTTTACTAAGTTTGGCACTTTAATAAATTAAAGATTTTTTGCTTAAGTGCTGTGCAAAAATATCCTTTTTACGTTTAGTTGATAAAGCTTCAGGTATATTTTTTCATCCGATAGCTTTTGATTCCGGGCATAAACACTTCCGAAATATACCCCTTTACTGTGAGGGTTTCATAAGAGAGGGCCCTTATGTCTACAGTGCTCTTGAAGAGGACGTCTCCTGTTCATTCCGGCACAAGCATTTGAAGTTTTTGTTAACTTTCAAATGATAAAATTAACTCATCATTTGGATAAGAAATAAGATAAAAATAAAAGGACATTGCTTTATTCCCTCTATCTTTAAAAGTACATAGGCATTCATTTGCTTATGTGAATAAAGTTTCCAATACATGTGGCTAACTTGTACAACTTATTTCTACAGGGCTGGCCATGCAGTCCCCGGTCCTAATAAGACATTGATCCCAGTTTTAACAGTCCCCGATTTTCATGGCACTCTTGGTGCCATATCATGTATTACTTCCTCCAGTGTTCGAATGCTAAGTATGAGAATTAAAACACTAGAAGTGTTGCGTTTACCGAAGGTCTCTTACTTTGTTTTATACTGCTGCTTCATCAGTGGAGACAACTTATGGGCGGTTAAATAATCTATTTCGAGATGCGAGATTTGCCGTCAAACCAAAGATTATTTAACTACCCATAAGTTGTTTGCCACGCGAGCTTTAGTGCCTTGATATTGATGGTCTTGCATTTGCCGATGATCCTCCCTTCGTAGTATGCTTTACGTTGTTGCCTCGTTAAAAACCTTGCCAAAAAAACTCTATTTGGACAAAAACTAGTCGAAGGAAAAAATAGTGCATCACATACTTTCAATACCAGCAAGGATCTTCAACAATAATACCTTTTGAGGTGAGTCACATTCTAGTTGCTTGGTAGTTTGAATCCATTTTGATTTTCTAGTTCATATGATCCTTTATCGGTCATAGCTGAAATTCAGTAAGGACCTTTCCACGTTGGTCCCAACTTCCCGTCATTAACTTCTCGAGTGCTCTGAGTAACCTTCCTTATAACCAAATATCCCACTTTGAAATAATAGAGATTTGCCCTACGATTGTAATATCTTTCCATCCTTTGCTTTTGGGCCACCATCCTCACGTGTGCCAGGTCCCGATGTTCTTCAAGCAAGTCTAGATTCACCAGCAACGCTTCATTGTTTGCTTCTTTGTTTTCTCGGGAAAATCTCAAAGTCGGGTCTCCCACCGGTATCAGAGCCTCCGAGCCGTATACAAAAGAAAAAAGTGTTTCACCCGTGCTCGACTTCCCCGTGGTCCGATATGCGCACAACACACCCGGTAGCTCATCTGGCCACTTGCCCTTAGCATCTTCTAACTTCTTTTTAAGGTTCTGAATGATTATCATGTTGGTAGACTCTGCCTGCCCGTTAGCACTCTGGTGGTATGGTAAAGAAGTAATTTGTTTGATATGTAACCCTTCAAAGAACTTAGTGACTTTTGAACCCACGAACTGCAGCCCGTTGTCACAAGCAATCTTCTTCAGTATTCCAAATTTGCAGATTATATGGTCCCATATGAAGTCACCCACTTCGCGTTCTCTGACTTTTTGGTAAGGACCTGCTTCAACCCATTTGGTAAAGTCATAAGTTAAAACTAAAAGGAATCTTACCTTCCCGGGTCCGGGTGGCAAAAGACCAACTATGTCAATCCCCCGTTCCATGAATGACCACGACGATACCACCGAATACAAAAGTATTGCTGGGTGATGCACTATTTGTGCACGACGTTGACATTTATCTCACTTTTATACGAATATTCTTGCATCTTGTTCCATCCGAGGCTAGTGATATCCAGCCCTAACTAACTTGAGAACTAAAGAGTCTGCACCGGAGTAGTTTCTGCAAACTCCTTAGTGGACTTTTCTCATTACGTAGTCTGCCTCCAAGGCTCTTAAACACTGAACCAGTGGTCCTAGGAATGATATCATGTACAACTGTCCATCAACAAGGCAGTAGCGAGCTGCTTTGGTCTGTAGTGCCTGGGATGCTTTTGGGTCATCGGGTAACTTACCATGCCTGAGATATTCAATGAACACGTTTCTCCAGTCCCAGATTAAATTGGTTGAGTTTACCTCGCAGTAGCCATCCACATCCCACATCGAATGCAACAATTACACGACCATACCAGAGTCAAATTTTTTCGTCTCCATGGATGATCCTAAATTAGCCAATGCATCTTCTTCCACTTTTTCCTCCCTCGGAATGTGAACGATCGACAATTCTCTGAATTGTGCAAGTAATGCTTGAACCTTGTTCAAGTATAGTTGCATACGCTCATCCTTTGTGTAGAAAATCTCATACACTTGGTTTACCACCAGCTAGGAGTTGCACTTTATCTCGATGGCCTTGGAACCTAGTCCCCAAGGCAGTTTAAGTCCTGCAACCAAAGCCTCATACAAGACTTCATTGTTAGTTAACAATACAGTTCTAATAGCCTGTCATAGGGTTTCTCATGAGGGCGTGATTAGAACTACCCCGAGACCAGACCCTTTTACGTTGAAGGCTCCATCCGTAAAGGTTGTCACAACGGCTATTGGGTGACACTGAAGTAAGGACTAAGCTTGTGAGAAGCTAAGACCAACTTCTCTAGGTGCGGATACCGTGTCTCCGGTCCCGATAAATATTTTACTAACGTAATAAATAGGAAATTGCATACCTTCTTCTTCTCGGACCAGAACAACACTTATCGCTACTTCCGAGACCGCTAACTAGATTTAAAAGTTGTTTGCCTTCCCCCGGTTTTGAAAATAATGGAGGGAAGGACATGTACCTTTTTAGGTCCTTCAACGTCTGTTGGAAATCCTGTCCACACGAAGTTGTGCTTCTTTTTCAATATAGAAAAGAAGTGGTGGAACTTCTCTGAGGACCTTGATATGAACTTGCTTAGAGCCGTCAACCTTCAACCTCTGCACTTCTTTTACGCTTGTTAGCTTGTCCTCCATGGCTTTGATTTTGTCTACGAGGTTCTCTACCAGGTGATCGGCCATTGCTTGACCCTTGACCGCCTTCTGAGTCAGATAGATGATGTCGAACTCACCTAGCAATATCTTCCACTTTGCTAACTTACCCATAGGCATGAGTTTCTAAAAGATGTATTTTAGTGGATCCATCTTTGATATGAGATATGTAGTGTACGCGCAGAAGTAGTGTCTCAGTTTCTGGGTTATCCATGTCAAAGCCCAACAAGTGCGCTCCAGCAAAGAGTATCGGGCCTCGTAAGGTATGAACTTCTTACTCAGATAGTATATTGCCCGCTCTTTTCTCCCGATTTCATGATGTTTCCCAGGATGCAACCAAAGGCTCCATCAAACAAGGATAGGTACATGAGTAAAGGTCTTCCGGGCTCTAGTGGGACTAACACGGGTGGCTTAGACAAGTACACCTTGATTTTGTCGAAAGCCTTTTGACATTCTTCGGTCCAGCTCATCGCGGCATCTTTCCTTAGCATTTTGAAGATCGACTCACATATCACCGTTGACTGTGCTATAAAATGGCTAATGTAATTGGGGCATCCCAGAGAACTCATCACATCCTTCTTGTTCTTTAGCAGTGGCAAGTCCTGTATAGCTTTGATTTTTGACAGGTCTAGCTCGATACCGCGGCGATTGGCGATTAGACCCAGAAACATCCTAGCAGGGACTCCAAAAGCACATTTTGTTGGATTCAACTTCAAATTGTACATTCAAAGCTGGTCGAAAAACTTCCTCAGGTCTGCCATATGATCCGAACTTCTCTTAGATTTGATGATAACTTCATCCACGTACACCTCTATTTCCTTGTGTATCATATCATGGAAAAGAGTATTCATGTCCCTTATGTAGGTAGGTGCAACATTCTTCAAACCAAATGGCATCATTTAGTAACAATATATCCCCCATAGCGTGATGAAGGCTATCTTCTCGGTGTCTTCTTCGTCCATCCAAATCTGGTAATATCCTACGAAGCAATCCATAAAGGATTGGAGTGCATGCTTGGCACAGTTGTCGATCAGTATGTGTATGTTGGGCAACGGGAAATCATCCTTAGGACTTGCTCTGTTCACGTCTCAATAGTCAATGCACACCCCGACCTTCCCATCTTTCTTCGGAACCGGTACAATGTTGGCTAACCAAGTTGGATACTCGACCACCCGAAGGAATTTGGCTTTGATCTACTTGGTAACCTCTTCCTTTATTTTCTAACTCATATCTGGGTTGAATTTCCTGAGCTTCTGCTTTACCGACGGACACATGGGGTTGGTAGGTAGCTTGTGAGCCACTATGGATGTGCTTAACCTAGTCATATCGTCGTAGAACCATGCGAAAATATCCTCATATTCTATTAGAAATCTGATGTACTCTTCCTTCTCTGATGGGGATAGATGAATGCTACTGCGAGTTTCTTTGACTATTTCAGAATCCCCTAAAACCTCATATTCTTTTAGAAATCTGATGTACTCTTCCTTCTCTGATGGTGATAGATGAATTCTAATGCGAGTTTCTTTGACTATTTCAGAATCCCCTTAGTTAACTGCCTCGGTTTCTTCCAAATTGGACTTTGGTTTGTTCTCAAAATTCTCTACCTCTTTGACAATTTCCTCAGGTATTATATCGTCTTCCAAATCTTCCGAATCACTTTCCTTATGTTGCGTTGTCTCATTACATGTCGCAGTCATAGGTTCATCAGGATATGTAATAATCATGCTAAAAAAGAATGTAGAAAAATAATAATTAATAAACGAAAAGCAATAATGCATTAATAAAACTTAAAATGTTCAACAAGTATGACTCGATATGTCGAGTAATTATTTTAAAATAAAACACTAAAAATGTCTTAAATGCCAAATTTTTTTTAAAAATAAATCATGCTAATTCTGCCAGGGCTACCCTGGTACTCGGTGAGCTCGGGATGGTGCAACAGTCCAGTTCCTGAGCCCGGGATGGTGCAGCAGTCCACTGTCTGAATGGTAAGGTCTTCCTCCTCCTTCTCCTCAAAGATTGCACTGCAATCCATATCTTCCGCATACCGGCCAAAACCTCGTCTTCCTCAGATCTCCAAATCACATCAATCTGATGGAATGTCTGGTGCAGCGGTGGTATGGGTTGTTCCAATGGATGGTAAAAGTCACGCCACGACGGTATCCAATCCTGATATTCTTGCACATTATTTTTGTACCTGAGACCAAAGGTTGTGCCATCATATTGTGGTCGTATTGGTTCTGTGATCCCTTGAAGCTTTGAACCAAATTCATACCCCAACCACTTTAGTATGCTCTCTATCTTATTGCTCCACCATCGACCCTTCTCAATTGCGTTTACTCGCTCAATGCTGTAGTGTGTTTCTCCTCCCAATTTCCTCCTGTTCTCGATAGCTGGCACAGTCTAGTTGGTGTAGATAGGGTTACTTCCATCTCCGTAAATAATCACTTCATGATGTTTCCACTTGAACTTCACAGCCCGTTGGACAGTAGAAGCGACTGCCCCAGCTGCGTGTATCCATGGTCGTCCCAATAACAAGTTGTAGGAAGCGGATATATCTAGTGTCACACCCCTTTTTTTAAAACCTCACTAACCCTCTTAAATTGATAAAAAGAACATTTGTAAAGCTCAAAAAGGGTTATTAATTAGAAAGTGACAAAAACATTGTGTTAAAAAAGATTTTTCCAGAGTCGCCACCTAACATTGGTTTCGGTGTGCCAGGTCACCATTTTTTTTAAAATGATTTTTCCTTTTAACACAATTTGGACACCAAAACTAAGTCTGCACCAGAGATTTGGGTAAGGGGGTTCATTTGACTCGGGGAGAAGGTGTTAGGCACTCCCCAAGTCCCGTGAAAGTCACAGTTGCGTACTTGATCTAGTGGGCTTTTAAAATATTCAAATTGAGGTGAAAATAAATACGGAAAAGAAAAATAAACACACAAGAGGCTCGAGGTCGTCCCCACCTAATAAAAGAAAAACAAAAATAAAAAAAGAAAAAATAAAAGTACTACGAGTTCGCTTTCGGCCTCCAATTACAGAATACTACGGTACATTCCCCGGAATAAAATATATACAAATACTTCGGGGTATTCCCCGGATAAATTTAACTAAAGGAACGATCTCTTGCCTCAAAATCCAAACAAAATCCTAAGGCTTGCCTACCCGAACGTGGTTAGCCTAAGCATGCTACTAACAGTCAAAACAAAACAGATAAGGCAATAAACATGTAATCCTAATCTCCTTTTCATTGAACTAAGCCCAGACCATGGTTTGCTTCTTTTAATCCGCTCCAGCAACTCAATTTTCGAAATCAATTCATCAAAAACAAGGCCTTTTATTTCTTAGCCTAATATTTGCCTAACAACCTAAATCACGATTAAATTCCAAACACTACTAACAAAACAAAAGACATTACTTCAGTAACTCAACATCAACCAACACATTATAAATTCTAAAACTAACACCAAATTCATAAGAAACTCGTAGGAAAACAAACAATCACATAAGCAATTTTATATTTATCGCCACTATTAACAAGTAAAGTTAAGAGAAGGGGGGAGATATTGAACCTCAACAGCAATAAAAATCAGCAACTACACAAATCTTGACTCCAAAATTTGAGCGAGGAAACGACGTCAAAATCTGACGGGAACCGCAACAATAGCAGGAGCTCGGACCGCGAACTCCCTTGACAGACCTCTTCGGCTCAAACTCGGAATCCTAAGCAGCTATGTCGGCTCTGGGAATACTCTAATCACCAGTTAAGAAATCAGCTAAAATCTAGTCCTTCGACCACTTAAAGTTCATTAAACTCCCATAAGTTTCCAATAGAAGACAAAATCCTCTTGGCTCTTGTTTGAGAACTAGGTGAAGAAGTGAGAACTGGGATTTAGATATATTTGAGGTGCTTGGGTAATGATTGTTGAGGAGGAAAATGACAGATTGGCTTTGTGGTTTGCATGATCTTTTACTTAAATTAATCTAAAAATGGAGTAGTGATCAGTGGAGTTGGGTGTTTCTCTATTCCGTTGTCCTTTCCTCTCTCAATTCCCCACTCTTTCTCATTTCTGTGCGTGTGGCTGGTTGGTTTTGAGAGGAGGAGCTGGTGGTTTTTGGAATTCCGGCGGGTTTCAGGCGGTGAGGGCGGCAACAGGGGGCGTTGGAGTTCAAGGAGTCGGGGTATCGCTGACTGGAGGGCGGTCGTTGGTCGTTTTAGGGCTGGTTGACGGCGGCTGGCTGATTTTTGAAGTGAGGTCGGGGTGGCCGCTCTGTTTGTTAAGGGGTCTCCCTAGGGTTTTTGGTCTTGTGTAGATTAAGAAGAAGATCTGCTGATGGGTCTTTAGGGTTAGGGAAGGGTCAATTGGGCCAAAAAAATTGGGCTTGGTGAATTGGGTCATAAAATTTGGTTTTTAATTTCATAATTCTTGCAGTTTCGCTAAAAATATTAATTTCTTTTCTAAAATAATACCATAAAAATGTAAAACTAATCCTGATTAACTAAAACAACTATATTATGACATGAAACTATGATATTTTCAAGGATTATACTAAAAATAAAAATGGGTTAAAAATAATATTTTTCTAAAAATACCTAATACCTTAATTAAATAGAGAAAAATAAAACTATTTTTGTATTTTTTAATTTTGTGATAAAAATAATGTAAAAGAGTCAAAACTAGTTAAAATAACGATATTAGACCTAAACTAAATATTTAAACGCTAAAAAAGGTAAAATCTCGGGAAGGGTTAAAAATTACATGTCTACAGCTGCCCCTCTTTAACTGGAAACACGAAGAGTTTTCAGACAAAGAACGACGAGACAAGTTTTTTGACCCGACCCTTATTTAGAGAGACTAAAAACTAAAAGAAAGGAGAATGTGACCGAGCCCTGTTATCTGAGCTGCCTACATATCCTTGGCTATAAAGGAATCAGGCCACGTGTAGTTCAGAAGTGGGAACAGTGATGGAGTATACCGAGGTGGAGAGCCGATTGAGGTGTCGTTCCGTCGAGGTTCCGGTCCGCGGTCCTGTTATTACATCAAAATAAAAAAAATGAAGAAGACTAACTAAGCCTGTCAGCTATGAGTTACAAAATTCCTATCTATAAGTCTTCTGAAGCTTGATCTTGAGCCTTGAACGGTTCTTCATGCAAACTTTAGATTTGAACCTTGATACTTGCTAGCTGCAGGTGCTAATTCATTCTTCTTCAGCTTTTCGGATCACGACGGAACATGCGAAGATCGTAACTTCAACCCTGTCTTGAGCAGTTCACATCTTTCATCTGCTTCTGCATTTGGATTTACTTCTTCTTTTTTTTTTGTATTGAGACGACTTTTGTTGATCATCTCGGACTGTTGACTCGCATTCTTGCCGAGAGCTTCTGCTACTTCTCACTGGAATTGAATTCTGAAATGACTTCCCTCGTTCTCCAGGTGGGCGCCTGCTGCTGACTTGAAACTTGAAATGACTTCCCTCGTTCTCCAAGTGGGCGCCTGTGACTAACTTGAAACTTGAAATGGATTCCCTCGTTCTCCAGGTGGGCGCCTGCGATCAAAACAACAAAACAAACAAAATTTTCTGCCCCAGTTTGCACTAGGAAGATTTGTGAGTTGTTAGCAAAACTGTAAATCACCTATGCTATTGATGTAATGATGAGAGTAAACTAAAGACTCGACTAGGATGTGCGTCTCCTGTGAGTAAAACCAAGAAACTTTGACTAGCAAATGCGTCTGCTAATTATAAAACCTGAATGACCCAAACTAGGAAGTGCGTCTCCTAGGGCTGAAACTTGAATGAACAAAAACTAGGAAGTCGTCTCCTAGGGGTAAACTCTCAATATATGAAGTGCGTCTCCTAAAACAAATATAACCTGAAAAACCCAGACTAGGAAGTGCGTCTCCTAGGGGTGAAACCTCAATGACTCAAACTAGGAAGTGCGTCTCCTAGGAATGAACCTCAATTTAGGAAGTGCGTCTCCTAAAACAAAAATATAACCTGAAAAACCCAGACTAGGAAGTGCGTCTCCTAGGGACGAAACTTCAATGACTCAAACTAGGAAGTGCGTCTCCTAGGAATGAACTTAAATGACCCAAACTAGAAAGTGCGTCTCCTAGGGGTAAAACCTCAATTTAGGAAGTGCGTCTCCTAAAAGTATATCCTGAAAAACCCAGACTAGGAAGTGCGTCTCCTAGGGGTGAAATCTCAATTTATGCACTGCGTCTCCTAAAACAAAAATATAACTTGAAAGAACTAGACTAGGAAGTGAGTCTCCCAGGGGTGAAACTCAATGACTCAAACTAGGAAATACGTCTCCTAGGGGTAAAATCTCAATTTAGGAAGTGCGTCTCCTAAAACAAAAATATAACCTGAAGGTACTAGACTAGAAAGTGCGTCTCCTAGAGATGAAACTTCAATGGCTCAAACTAGGAAGTGCATCTCCTAGGGGTAAAATCTCAATTTAGGAAGTGCGTCTCCTAAAACAGATATATAACCTGAAAAACCTAGACTAGGAAGTGCGTCTCCTAGGGGTGACGTGTGATATTCTCAATAGCCCTTGTGTAAGCAGAATTGGGGCATCACACCTGAGAAATTCAAGCTTTGATATGAACATAGCCTTCATCCCTGTTTCAGACAAAGAAACTTGTGAGTTTAAAACACGGTGGTTAGTTTGTGGCCTTAACCTTGAAGGCGGCTGCTTCTGCACTTGCTAAGATAACTTTAATTTCAACTTGGAAGACCTTTCCTGTTATCGACTATCCATTTTCTTTCAACCCTTATCACAGAAAACACTTCCGCTCCATTCGATCCCAATATCCTCTATCTGTTGCATTTTGCTCATGAATTGACATTTACCGAACTTTTGCATTTCACATGAATCCCAAAGCATGTTGATTGTTACCAACTCAGTGCGCATACTGTTCTTTCCTGACTTATGACACTTTGATGTGCTAGCCAAATCCGTTTTGTGCAAATTGGAAAGTGGTAGCAAATTTTGAAGTCATTTCTCACTTGTTCTAACCAAACAGACTCAAGAAGGGACTCAAACAAAACAAGAGGAACAAAATAAGGAGAAAACGAGAAGAGATGGTATCTAACAAGAAAACATTTTTACCTAGGAAAAGAACCAAGTAGAAACTATTCTGATTTGAAGGCCATCTCCACTGACCATGACATGCATTTTGGATTAAGCGGCCTAATCTGTCTAGCGAGTCTAATCTTCAACTCTTGTTATGCCTCTAAGTTGTGAAACTAGGCTTCAGCGCTCCAATTGTCCTATTTGATCCACAATCCTCAGTCGACTTGTAGTGCCCTAAGGGGTTTTCACCATTAAGCCTATCTCATTTTGCTCTTTTTCTCAACTCACCGTCGCCTTACGGTGCCCATGAGGGTTTTCACTGATAAGACTCTCTCATTTTATCATTTTCTCTCTTTGTGTTGGGAACAAGGTATTACCCGTGATGCTGGAAGATCATACTTTTACCACACACTTGATTTGGCATCCTCAAAGATTGGTCGGAAGGTCTTTCTTTGGACCGTAGTGTAGGCTTTTGGACTGGATTAGAAAGAAAGGGTGGCATGAAGGCTCAAAATAATTTAAGATTAAAGGGTTCAAAATTATAACTTTTGGAATCAGATCTTTTGGCCAAATTAAACTTCTGCCCCAGTTTCTTGGAGTCTGGGGATTTTTTTTGATGGATTTCTAAGAAAATCTGCCTCCCTCTTGGCTTTGTGGGATTATGAAATATTTTATTTGGTGTGACCGAACCGTACGGCTGCCTACATATCTTGAGGTGACAAGAATCAGGTCGAACGTAGTTCAAACACAAAGTTGTTTTTTTTCTTTTTTCTTCTTTCTTTTTTTTCTTTTCCTTTTCTCCTTTTTTTCTCTTTTGTTTTTCTTTTTCTTCTTTTTATCTTTTCCTTGTTTTTTTCTTCTTTTTCTCTTTTTCTTTTTCTTTTCTAGTTCCTAACTCTATTTCTGATTCCAAAAGAGGGTATGAAACAAAAATTAGGGCTCAAAAGGGGTAGCAAAAGATAAAATTGTTTGGGTAGCAGAATAAAATGCCTTCGTCATACCAAACTTTAAAAATTCCAAGTACAACCATGCAATTGAAGATAAACAAAGAAATCAAACATAGTATCTATTGATGGCATCAACACAAACAAAAAGTACTAATGGGCAATACCTTTGTCCCAATGAATGACCCTTGCCAGTTCGAAGTAGACTTGACTCAACCTTATCTTGACGTGGAAGAATGCAATTCAACACTAACTGATCCACCTCAAACTGCTTGAGAGACATTTCCTTGTTGTATGCTCTTATCAACCTCTTGATTTCCCAGACTAACTGCCTCAGTTTCACTCAATTCAAGATTCAGGTTATCTTAGAATGCGTGACATGCATCCTTTTATCATATTCGAAACATTGTCATTGCTTCATGATTAAGCTAACTTTCAAGTACCAGGCTGAGAACTATGCGTGCATGTCATGTCACTAGAGTCAACATGAAAAGAACTGTAAAAGGAAA
>NW_017672008.1:171258-200649 GCF_001879085.1 Nicotiana attenuata
AGCGGAATCGAAATACAGAGACAAGTAATTAATATGGGAGGGGGAGCATGCTATGGGGGAAATAACAATTTCAAGTAAAAGTCGTCCAGTAACGAAGGAAACAACACAACTCAGACATTAATAAAGAAACAGAAAGCAACAAGTGCACGGCATCACCCGTCGTGCTTTTACTCTCATCTCACCAAGCAATGATATAATAAAGTGTGCACGGCATCACCCTTCGTGCTTTTACTCTCATCCTCACCAAGCAATGATATAATAAAGTGTGCACGGCATCACCCTTCGTGCTTTTACTCTCTTTCCTCACATATAATCGATAGAATCGGCACAGAATGGTACATCGTGCGGCACGGCATCACCCTTCGTGCTTTACTCTCTTTCCTCACCATAAGCAAACAATGCACGGCATCACCCTTCGTGCTTTACACTCTTTCCTCACAACAAACAAACAATGCACGACATCACCCTTCGTGCTTTAACACGCCTCCTCACCCAAACAACAATCACAAACAAGGGGCAAGGGAATAAAAAAAATAATAAAAGAATACCCGGCAAGGGAACACAATTGAACGACTAAATCCCGGCAAGGGTACAACATCAAAAATCTCAACATCCCGGCAAGGGAAAACAATCAATAAACAACAATATCCCGGCAAGGGAACAATTTAAATACTCTTTCTCTTCCTTTCACTTTTATTTCATATCTCACTTTACCACTTGAGCCAATTCTCCAAAGGGGTTCAACCATTTCATATACGTTCGCAATTGAAATATAACTTGAGCCAATGCTCCTCGTTGTTCATAGGTCACAATTTCCTTCCACAAGCTTTTCACAACAAATATGAATCATCAGCAAGGCAAGAGAAATACAACGAAATCAAGATATTCACAATTTAAAGACTCACGGTCATGCTAGACACCGACGTATAGATACCCGTCACCATGCCTATACGTCGTACTCAACAAGAAGCAATTAGCAAATAAGACTCAACTCCTAGTCCCTCAAGCTAGGGTTAGACCAAACACTTACCTCAATGCCTTGCACACAACTTAAGCCTCAAGTATAGCTTTACCCCGCGATTCCACCGCCAATTCACTCGTATCTAATCAGAAATTACTTAATTACATTAATAAACACTAAATGAATCAACCCCAATGCATGAAAATGAGTTTTCCCAAGTTTTACCCAAAAAGTCAAAAATCGCCCCCGGTCCCACGTGGTCAAAACCCGAGGTTCGAACCAAAACCCGATTACCCATTCCCCCACGAACTCAAATATATAATTTGTTTTGAAATCGGACCTCAAATTGAGGTCCAAATCCCCAATTTTTGAAAAACCAAGGTTCTACCCAAAACACCCAATTTCCCCCATGAAAATCTTTGATTTTTGGTTGAAATCATGTTAAAAGATGTTAATGATTGAAGGAAATGAGTAAAAACTAACTTACAATTGATTTGGAAGAAGTCTTGTTCTTGGAAAATCGCCTAAGTGTGTTTGGGTTTGAGAAAATGTGAAAAATGAAGCTCAAAATCGATTAAGTGTAAAAATTGCAGGTCTTAGATATGGGAATTGCGAACAGAGGTTCGCAATTGCGAGCCCCGACCTCTGCAGATGTGGGAAATACGAAATAGGGTTCACATTTGCGAACCCTTCATAATTCCCCAGGCTTCGCATTTGTGAAGCTGTAGTCGCAATTACGACTTCGCATTTGCGAGGAGTCAGCTCGCATTTGCGAGGAATAGTGGCCTGGGCTGGCTTCGCATTTGCGATCCATCCTTCGCATTTGCGAGCTCGCAATTGCGAGCCAGGCTTCGCATTTGCGAAGCCTGCAGGCCTGAACACACCAACAAATTTTTAAGTTCAAAATGCACCCCGTGGCCTATTCAAAACTCACCCGAGCCCTCGGGGCTCCAAACCAAATATACACACAACCTCAAAAATATCCTACGGACTTATTCGTGCAATCAAATCGCCAAAATAACATCATAAACATCGAATTAATCCTCAAAATCCATAAATTCTTTCAAACTTCATAAAACATCAAATTTTCCAATTTAAGACCGAATCACGTCAAACGACGTCTGTTTTCAACCAAATTTCATATGAAGGACTTAAAACATATATAAGACCTGTACCGGGCGCCGGAACCAAAATACGGGCCCGATACCATCGCTTTCTAATCAAACTTCATTTCTGATTTCCTTAAACAATTTCAGAAAATAATTCTACAAAAAAATTTATTTCTCGGGCTTGGGACCTCGGAATTCGATTCTGGGCATATGCCAAGTCCCATATTTTCCTACGGACCCTCCGGGACCGTCAAATCACGGGTCCGGGTCCGTTTACCCAAAATGTTGACCAAAGTCAAATTTATTCATTTTAACATCAAAATTTAGCATTTTTCATAGAATTTCACATTTAAGCTTTCTGGCTACGCGCCTGGACTGCGCACGCAAATCGAGGCGACTCTAAACAAGGTTTTCAAGGCCTCGGAAGCACAGAATTCATTTAAAATGGGTGATGACCCCTTTGGGTCGTCACATTCTCCACCTCTAAAACAACTGTTCGTCCTCAAACGGACAAAAGAAAGAAGTACCTGAGTCGGGGAAAAGATAAGGATAACGGCTCCGCATATCGGACTTGGACTCCCAGGTCGATGCCTCAGGAGGCTAACCTCTCCACTGAACACGAACAGAAGGGAAACTCTTGGATCTCAACTGACGAACCTGCCGGTCTAGAATAGCTACCGGCTCCTCCTCGTAAGACAAGTCCTTGTCCAACTGGACAGTGCTGAAATCTAACACGTGGGCTGGATCGCCGTGATACCTCCGAAGCATGGAGACATGAAACACTAGATGCACGGCTGATATGCTCGGCGGCAAAGCAAGTCTATAAGCCACCTCTCCCACTCGATCAAGAATCTCAAATGGACCAATGAACCTAGGGCTAAGCTTGCCCTTCTTCCCAAATCTCATCATGCCCTTCATAGGCGACACTCGGAGCAATACCCGCTCACCAACCATAAAAGCCACATCTCGAACCTTGCGGTCTGCATAGCTCTTTTGCCTGGAGTGAGCTGAATGAAGCCTATCCTGAATAATCCTGACCTTGTCCAAGGCCTCCTGAACCATATCCGTACCCAACAACCGAGCCTCTCCCGGCTCAAACCATCCAACCGGAGACCGAAAATGCCTACCATATAAAGCCTCATAGGGAGCCATCTGGATGCTCGACTGGTAGCTGTTGTTGTAGGCAAACTCCGGTAAAGGCAAGAACTGATCCCACGAACCTCCAAAGTCAATAACACATGCTCGGAGCATATCCTCCAAAATCTGAATAGTCTTCTCGGACTGACCGTCCGTCTGGGGATGAAATGCTGTGCTCAACTCAACCCGTGTGCCCAACTCTCGCTGAACTGCTCTCCAGAAACGCGAGGTAAACTGCGTTCCTCGGTCCGAAATGATAGATACGGGCACACCATGAAGGCGAACAATCTCCCGAATATAGATCTCAGCCAACCTCTCAGAAGAATAGGAGACTGCCACAGGAAAGAAATGTGCTGACTTGGTCAGCCTATCAACAATGACCCAAACTGCGTCGAACTTCTTCCGAGTCAGCGGAAGTCCATTAACAAAGTCCATAGTAATCCTCTCCCACTTCCACTCGGGAAGCTCAGTCCTCTGAAATAAACCACAAGGCCTGTGATGCTCGTACTTAACCTGCTGACAATTCAAGCAACGAGCCACAAATGCTACGATATCCTTCTTCATTCTACGCCACCAATAATGCTGCCGCAAATCCTAATACATCTTCGCGGCGCCCGGATGAATAGAGTATCGGGAGCTATGGGCCTCCTCCAAAATCAACTCTTGGAGCCCATCCACATTAGGCACACATACTCGACCCTGCAATCTCAAAACTCCACCATCATCTAAGGTAACATGCCTGGTACCTCCGCGCTGCACCGTGTCTTTAAGGACACACAAATGGGGATCATCATACTGCCGATCACGGATACGCTCCAATAATGAAGAACGAGCTACCGTGCAAGCTAACACACGACTGGGCTCAGAAACATCCAGCCTCACGAACTGATTGGTTTAGCCTGAACATCCAAAGCAAGCGGCCTCTCACCGACCAGAATATAAGCAAGACTGCCCATACTAGCTGACTTCCTACTCAATGCACCGGCCACCACATTGGCCTTCCCCGAATGATACAGAATGGTGATATCATAATCCTTCAACAACTCCAACCACCTCCAGTGCCTCAAATTCAACTCCTTTTTGCTTGAACAAGTACTGAAGACTCTTGTGATCCGTGAACACCTCACATGCCACGCCATACAGATAATGACTCCAAATCTTCAATGCGTGAACTATGGCTTCCAACTCCAAATTATGAACCGGATAGTTCTTCTCATGAATTTTCAACTGCCTCGAAGCATAGGCAATGACCTTGCCATCCTGCATCAACACTGCTCCAAGCCCAACACGGGAAGCATCACAATAGACTGTATAAGGCCCTGAACCTGTAGGCAAAACCAACACCGGTGCTGTAGTCAGAACTGTCTTGAGCTTCTAAAAGCTCGCCTCACACTCATCCGACCATCTAAACTGGGCACCCTTCTGGGTCAATCTGGTCATCGGGGCTGCAATGGATGAAAACCCCTCCACGAACCGTTGATAGTAGCCTGCCAACCCCAAGAAACTCCGGATCTCTGTAGCTGATGCTGGTCTAGGCCAGTTCTTGACTGCCTCTATCTTCTTTGGGTCCACCTGAATACCCTCTGCTGATACAACATGACCCAGAAATGCAACTGAACTCAGCTAGAACTCATACTTGGAGAACTTGGCATATAACTATCCCTCAGAGTCTGAAAAACCACTCTAAGGTGCTGCTCGTGCTCCTCCTGGCTGCGGGAATATATCAATATATTATCAATGAAAACTATCACGAATGAATCCAAATAAGGCCTGAACACTCGGTTCATCAAGTCCATGAAAGCTACTGGGGCATTTGTTAACCCGAATGACATAACCAAGAACTCATAATGCCCATACCGAGTGTGGAAAGCTGTCTTAGGGACATCGGATGCCCTAATCCTCAACTGATGGTAGCCAGATCTCAAGTCAATCTTGGAAAATACCCTGGCACCCTGAAGCTGGTCGAACAAATCATCAATCCTCGACAGTGGATACTTATTCTTGATCGTTACCTTGTTCAATTGCCGGTACTCAATACACATTCTCATCGACCCATCCTTCTTCTTGACAAATAACACCGGCGCACCCCAAGGTGAGACACTAGGTCTAATGAAACCCTTCTCAAGCAAGTCCTGCAACTGTTCCTTTAACTCTTTCAACTCCGGCGGGGCCATACAATATGGCGGGATAGAAATGGGCTGAGTGCCCAGAACAAGATCAATGCAGAAATCAATATCCCTGTCGGGTGGCATACCCGGCAGGTCTAAGGGAAAAACATCAGGAAACTCACAAACAACTGGCACGGAATCAATAGAGGGAACCTCAGCACTAGAATCCTGAACATAGGCTAAATATGCCAAACACCCCTTCTCGACCATACACCGAGCCTTCACATACGATATAACACTGCGGGTAGAATGAATAGGAGTCCCTCTCCACTCTACACGAGGCATACCCGGTAAAGCTAAGGTCACAGTCTTGGCATGACAGTCCAAGATAGCGTGATAGGCTGATAACCAGTCCATCCCCAATATAATCTCGAAGTCAACCATGTCTAGAAGCAACAAATCTACACGAGTCTCCAGACCCCTAATCACCACAACACACGAACGATGGACTCGATCAACCACAATAGAGTCACCCACCGGTGTAGACACATAAACAGGAATACCCAATGTATCACTAGGCATGACCAAATACGGGGCAAAATAGGATGACACATACGAATACATAGACCCCAGATCAAACAACACTGAAGCATCTCTATCACAAACCAGAACCGTACCTGTAATAACCGCATCTGAAGCCTCTGCCTCGGGCCTTGCCTGAAGAGCATAACATCGGGGCTGGGCCCCACCACTCCGATCTACCTCTCTAGGACGGCCTGCTGCTGGCTGGTCTCCACCTCTGGCGGTCTGAGCTCCACCTCTATGACCTCTACCTCCACCTCTGGCACCTCTACCCCTACCTCTAGCTGGCTGGGCGGGCTGTGGAACACCTGGTGCCTGAACCATGGCACGAGAACCCTGGTGCTGAGAACTGCTCGGTGCTCGAGGGCAAAATCTTGCAATATGACCCGTGTCACCACAGGTGTAACAAGTCCTCGGCTGCTGAGTCTGCTGGCCCTGTCGACCTGAATGACCACCACGGAAACTCTGAAGTGGCGGTGCACTGATAGGAGCTGGCGGTGCACTGAATGGATGTTGATCAGAATAGTGCGCGTGAGAACCACGGCCACTTGAGGCACCGTGAGAAACCTGGAGGGCTGATTGGAAAGGCCTAGAAGGCTGACCCCTATCATACAAATCTCTGCCTCCGGACGAGGCACCACTGAATCGGCCTGACTGAAGGGGTCTCTTGTCTGCCCTATGACCACCCCTGTGACAATACCATCTCAATCCTCCGGGCCACATTGGCCGCCTCCTGAAAGGATATCTCGCTCCCAGCCTCTCTAGCCATCTGGAGACGAATAGGCTGAATGAGTCCATCAATAAACCGTCTCTCTCTCCCTCTCAGTGGGAAGTATAACAAGAGCATGGCGGGCCAACTCAATAAACCTGGTCTCGTACTGGGTGACTGCCATGGATCCCTGATGGAGACGCTCGAACTGCCTCCGATAGGCCTCTCGCTGTGTAATAGGGAGAAACTTCTCCAGGAATATATGCGTGAACTGCTCCCAGGTCAAGGCTGGAGATCCTGCTGGTCTAGCTAAATAATAATCCCTCCACCAAGTCTTGGCAGATCCAGACAACCGGAATGTAGCGAAATCAACCCCAGTGGTCTCAACAATACCCATGTTCCGAAGAACCTCGTGGCAACTATCCAGATAATCCTGGGGATCCTCAGTAGATGTACTGCTGAATGTAGAAGTGAAGAGCTTGGTAAACCTGTCCAGTCTCCACAAAGCATCGGCAGACATAGCTGCTTCATCACCGGCCTGGGCTACCACACCCGGGTGAACTGCTCCAACTGGCTGAACTGCTGGAGTCTGAATCGGGGGAGCTACCTGCTCCGGAGTACGAGTAGCAGGAGTCTGGACCCCTCCTCCAGCCTGAGAGACGGCTGGTGCTACAGGAAGCAAACCTGCTCGGGTAACACTCTCCATGAGATCCACCAATCGGACCAGAGCGTCCCGAAGAACTGGGGTAGCAATAAACCCCTCTGAGACCCGAGCTGGGCCCACCGGAACTGCTGGGGCTGGGGCCGGAACCTCCTCGTCAAAGCCAACCTGAGGCTCCGCCTCTGGTGCTGCTGCTCGGGACTAAGCTCTGCCCCTACCTCGGCCTCTAGCACGGCCTCGGCCTCGCCCTCTGCCCCTAGTGGGAGCTGCCTGGGGCTTGGACTGCTGATCAGAAGATGAGGAAGCGCGTGTTCTCGCCATCTCCGAAAGAACAAAGTTGAAATTCAATTAGCGTTGAGAAACATAACCGCACGACAAGAAAGAACAAATGTAAAACTTTTCCTAACTCAGTAGCCTCTGGGGGATAAATACAGACGTCTCCGTACCGATCCCTCAGACTCTACTAAGCTTGTCCGTGAGTTGTGAGACCTATGTAACCTAGAGCTCTGATACCAACTTGTTACGACCCCGAGGATGGGAAATTCGGGTCGTGACACAGTCCCCTTGAAGTAATCTGCAGGATTGTTAAACAATAGAAGCTTAGATTGAAAGTCGAGACACGTCCTAAATGTCAACAAAAGATACTAGAGGCAAAGTCCTTCCCAAATACATCAATATTTAAAAAAAAAAAAAGAAGAAAAGCTTCTATTTGAACTGGTTGTAATGGTATTCCAATTGTGTCTCAATATGGTTCAAATTAAACTAATTACTAAAAGAAAGATATAAGCTTCTTTAAGTATCCTATATATATGACTACGAACAAAATTATTCTTAGAACAAGACTATCTGACATGAGTTAAGATAGATTCAAACAAGGGAATGAAAACTGCAGGGAACAAACTAGTGCTATTTATCACAATTTAGGCGAGATTCACAAATTTAAGCATAAAATCTAGAATTTTAGCAGAGCGTAGCAGAGTTAAAAAAAACCACACAAAAGGCTAATACCGAAACTACAAGCAGGATTTCATAGGAATTCAATCAACAAATAATTAACAATCTATCTAGATCACAAAACGCACATAGAGAATTGAAACACAGGAGATGAGGGACTGACTTGTCGCTTCCAACAGAATAATTTAAAAGCGTTCAAGTAAACAGCAAACAAGACACGAAACTACTCTGATCGCTTCTGGAAAGCCATACGAGAATACTTATAGATTGTCTGCATACTATACCGAAAATAAAAAATGCAAGAGATAGGAGACTTACCTTTTGCGAAGCGCGAAGGTAGTATAAAGAAAATAGGAATAGATCAAAACCCCACTAGCCTAAAACTTGGCATACTTTCAATGGGATACCACACGACATTCAGCGTGGCCATGAATACAGGAGAGCAGAACAATAAGTAATAAGAAAACCAGAAAGATCAAATCACAAGCGAAAAATCGACGACGAGCAGAATGCCTTAGCATATGAATTGTCTATCCAACTAAACTAACTCCGGCTTTTAACGAGCAGAGTATTTGAAATCACGAAAGAAAGAACCAAAGAGGTACTAATGTATAGCAATGAGCAGGAGTGATAATGTGAAGTAGTAAGTATGTAATTGTTAGGGAATATGAAGTGCAAGCCGTGAAGATATAAAAGAATCGCAGTGTCAAAATGTAAGGAAGAAAAAGCCTCTGTAATATGTTCAAGGGCACGGTATTTATAACTTGACATTAGGACCGTTTGAATTAAAACAGACAAATCAAAGGAGATTTTGATTTTGAAAAATCCAATCTTCCCCAAAAATACTGGATGAACCCATGTGATAAAATAGGTGAAGGATTCCCTAAGCATGGATTCGATTTTGTCCAGCTTCTCAAAAAGATACTTCGTAATTTGCTATGACACTATAATTGGAAAAAAGAATATTCTAATTTTATAATCTTGGAGGATATTCTGCCATAAATTTGGGAAATTAACTATGAAATGGGAGAAGATTTAAGGAAACAAAGTGATAATTGAGAAAGGAAAGAAAAGAGAAAGAATCAAAGCTAAATTAATAAAAGAAATTAAAACAAGATGACAGGGACTTTGGCGCCGTTAAATGGTGTTGACGGGTGGTTTGGACGATGAGAATTCGGAAGAGACATTCTTGTGGGGTGTTGACTTCGGATTGTATGGGCTAATTGAGTACTTTATAAAAATATGTACAACTTACTTTGATAAAAGTAGGCACAAGGATTAGTTGCTAAAACGATAAGTACTAGAGTTTAAATTAAAAATAATAGTAAGGATACTTTATCAGCATGCATAAATAAATTATAAATCTTTCTGATGAATAACAGAAGGATGAAGATATATTACCTCAAGATGATTTCTCAAAAAAAAAAAAAAGGAGTAAAAACAATATTCAAAGAGGATATTTATGGCATATTCTGAAATGAGAATAAATACATGAATTAGATAACAATAATATTAATGAAAGGTAGTAACCATTATAATAATAATAATAATAATAATAATAATAATAATAATAATAATAATAATAATAATAATAATAATAATAATAATAAAGTTGTAGTGCTTGTAATAATACATAAAAAATGCTATAAATATTATTACGACTCTTGCATAAAATAGTAGCTCATTAGAATAATGTGGAGTAAGGATGGACAAAATTGGGTGTCAAAAGATGCCTTGCAGCCCGATCAGTACTAAGTGAGTGGTCCCTTTGGACTCGATGATGAACTCGCTACTAGGAAACTACTCGAACATCCAGTGCACTTGCTCGTCTGTCAGATTACTGAAGAAACGCACCCAGCCTACAACAGTTCCAGGTTTTGCAAACCTGTCTGGAATGAATTTTCTTCTTTGGATGATGGTTGGCTATGTAGTCATTCAGCAGCCTGCACAGAAGCTCCTAGCAATAATCACCCTTCTGAAAGTGTTCCAGCAGCCAAACTTGTAGTAAGAGATTAGAACCCTCGAAGTGATTAAACCCATGCTTGCACCGATCCAGAGCATGGTACATCTCAGCTAATATCATCGGGATGATTGTGTATTTCTACCCCTCGATACCCTCCTGGCGATCATAGCTAAGCGAGTGTGAATTCTTATCCCTTGCATTGGAAAGATCAACAACCCAAGAAACAGACTATGAAGGCATAGACCCGGTGGTGCACCCATCCTAAAGAGGTAATGGCTAGCTCCTCATGATGTAGGCGATATGATTTGCTATGCCCATACCTCTCATAGAGAAACTCAAAGGGGATGTGTGATTTCTTCAGGCAGACCAGTTCGTCGTTCTCCTTAAAACCCAACATCTTCAGAAAACCATGTGGGGTGTAATTTTGTGGCACCAATAGACCCGGAATATCCCATGGTAATTTGGTGAAGCCCCCTGTCTCTTTCAGGAGAGGAGTCATTTCTATATTGCCAAATCAGAAAACAACTCTCTTTTCATCCTATAACATGGTGGCTGCTCGATTAGTCCCCTGTTGGGTTGAATATTCAGCAAAGATTGCAAGTCACATGGTGCAAGGTCGTTCCACCGGTCAATTAGCAGAGGTGGGATATTCTGTACCATACCAAACCTGGGGATTTCGTGCTTCATTTTCTGCAAACAAAGTTAGCCCTTTTCCCCCTCTAGATTCAACTATTTGCACAATAATGGTCAACATATTGGCATGTTTTCTCCAAGTAATGCACATAATATGATGGTGTCCTTTGGAATTATGGAAATACCGTTGGACTTTGGACAAGGTTTATCTAAGCGGGTTGATGCGTCAATGACATCTCAATCCACACTGGGTTTGGCATGATGCATGTACATTTCAAATCTGAGTCTGGTTTCTAGAAGGTTCTAGACTGGTACTCCCAAGTAGACAACTTGAGAGAAAAAGATACAGGACCGTCGACTACATTGCTGATCAACTAGTCTACCGCTAATAAGCCTTTCTGATTTAAAATGGTATTTTTTTTAAGAAAGCGCGAACACTCATCAAGCGCCGCTATGTTGATAATAAGCACGAGTAGAGTATGATATTGAAAGCATGCTTTATGAAAAAACAATAACACATTGCTAGATATTTGCATGATGAAATTGCGTAAAAATAGGGAGGGGACATACATATCTTAGCAGTTTAAGAAAATAAGGGAAATAGGAAGAGGATGTACATGATATGGCAATTTAAGAAAGTAAGGGAAATAGGGCGGGAATGTACATGTCATCAAATAATCCATTAATCCACATAATCCAACTTCATTATGGTAAGAGCCTAAGTATATTCCCAGCGGAGCCGCCATGCTGTTGCGCCCTTTTTTCTCACGAAAGCGGATTTCGACAAGTGACAACTCTTTTAGTTGGGTATTAAAAGAGAAGAGTCGCCACCTAACTATTTTAAGGTGCGTTAGGGAAACTATTTGCGAATAACTCTGTTTAACTAGTCTGTGTCACCAAAGATCAGGTAAGGGCTCAAATTACCTCATAGAGAAGGTGTTAGACACTCTTCCAGGTCCACAACTGTGGGTCCTGACTGAAATTTTTGCTATGTGGGATTATTGGATTATAATTTTCCTATGTGATTGATCTCATCCAAGTTACACCTTTATTCGAGGTTATGAAACGGTCGATGCAATAGTAATATCCAACTAAGAGTCGGGCTCGAATTCCACAGAGAGCTATATGAATGGGATTTAGGAGTATATATTGTGGTGAATGAGTTTGAACTATCTTAGATTCCACTTCCACAAATATGGTTGTTTCTAGGTCTAATTTAAACTAAGATGGCAAGATAAATAATTGAAACTAAGAAATTATGTTTTTGTTGTTGTTTTCAAATAATGTAAAAGGCCAAGGGATATGACCTTTACCTAGGTGTTTGCCTAACGGGTTGTAAACTTTAAAGCTTGTTTCGTTGGTCGGGGTGTATTATAGCTATCAGCACTCACGTACCCACTCAATACCTCTCGGTAAGAGAGTAATTTTTCCCAATTTGGCTTTCTCAAGTCCAAATGGGTAATGAACAAAACAGTTGATAAAATGGTCAAGTCGGATTTTCCTAGATAAGTCTCTCTTTCTCAAGTAGAGACCAAGTCAAATAGGCATGAACTAATGTTTGCAACCATTAATTCTACAATTAAAAGCAAGAACAAAGCTAAGTAATAAACATCCGACCATAAACAAGCCATAAATCAAACACCCATTAGGTTTACACACTAGGATAGGGTCACAACCCTAATTAAAAATCTAGCTACTCATAATGGGTATGGAAGAAAACAAGGTAGAAAAGATGATAAAACTCATATTGAAAGATTAAAAGATAAGATCCAATGTTAAATCACCAAAGTAAGCTAAAGTTGCCTAAAGAAGTAAGGAAAAACGGCTACAGGAGTTTCAATATTCAAAATTTGACCTAATTCGTGAAACTAGTCTATTTATACAAAGCTGGAATTTTCAGACAAAATTGCCCTTTCGGAGATTCTGCGGCCGTACAATTTCATGTGCGGTCTGCACTTTTCTTAAATCTTGATAGGAGCAGGACCTGCGGCCACACAATTCTAGAATGTGGCCGCATCTCTTATGTTCTGCGGTCTGCACAAATCCTGATGCGGCCGCACAGGGCCCTTCTGCGGACCGCACAATTCTGAGTGCGGCCGCGCAATAATTATGCGGTCCGCACTTCCTTTGAACTCCATATTCACACTCTTTGAACTTGTGTTCTTGGTTAGCTTCTGCGGCCGCACAATAATTGTGCGGTCCGCACATTACACTAGTCCTCTGACAGGCTTCCCTTCATATTCTTTGGCCGCAGATGGAAATCTGCGGTCCACACTTTATGCTTTTGTGCCTGATTTTGTCCTTGAGTTCAGATCACTCCTTCTTGAGTTTAATTTCATCTTTGTGGCTCATTTTCAATACTCCCGCAATTAAGTATATTTCATAAGTTTTCGAGAATATAATTATACACTTTTGGGCTAAAATGAAAGTAAAAAGGTGCTAATAAGTAGTTAAAATCCCCACTTATCAACTCCTCCAAACTTAAGCTTTTGCTTGTCCTCAAGCAAATGAGGTAATTCTCACTTCCACAAGTTAAGAGCTATTCCAGTAATCAAAGGTGTGTCAAACATACATCAATTGGGACCAACAATCACCCACAACACTTATGAATTATCAACAAGACAATGATTTGAATTTAAAGCACAACTAGTTCTAATTTGACACTTGAGCATCAAGAGTTGACTTTATTCATCAAGGAAGCTCGCTCTTTCATGTAGGTCATTGTGGATCCCAAACTCCTCCTCCTCTACTCTCCGTTAGCATATCTCACTTAAGAATGTAGCACTCAATTCAAAGATTTGTGAAAAGTTCGCTCATCTCTCTCAAAGAAATGTCACAAGTACGGCTCTAAGTACCATACGCTTGCCCCTCATGTAAATCACCACTAATGTATGTTCACTCGGCTTGAAACCACGTAGGGCTTTTTCGGAATGTAATGAAGGCTTTTGGACTAAGGTAGGAAATGTTGGAATAGAACGGGTTCATCTTTCCTTAAGCATTCCATTTTCTCTCTTTGGCTCATGTTTTGCCGACTCTTTGAGGCATTTTCTTTTTCCTTAGGGGAACTAGAGAGACTTAACATCACTCTTTCTTAGTCATGATGTTCATTTTCTCCCTCTTTGTTTTCTCCATGCTTTGCATCGTTACTTTTCTTGGAATTCGTTCAACTTCTTCACTTTCTTTTTGCGTTTTTCTTTTGTTCTTTCTTTATTTTTCTTTGCCTTTCCTTCATTTCTTTTCTCTTTTTGTGCCTTGATACTACTTTCAAAATCCTTGTCTCTTCCCCAAACTTATGTTTTGGTCAATTGTTTCTCAAGAGTGTTAAGGAAAGCTCGGGTGCCAAGAGAGGGTCACTACAAAACGGGTAAAGGCTTGTAACGTGATTATCAAATGAGAAAGGTCTTAGGCTCAAAAGGGTTGACAACATTGGTGGGACATGGAAAATTTCAAGCGGGTCAAGGAGAGCCAACAATCACTTCTCAAGCCAAGCAAAACTTAAAATTTCGCCTGGAAACAAATTCGAGGCAAGTTCTAAACCATTCACACGAGTACTTGGACTTGCAACAAAATATCTCACCCCTCACACAGCTGGATTATTAAAGAGGATAGAGTGGAGGGACCACAAGAATCATATTAAAGATTGAAAATTACTAATGGTTCAATTAAACCACTCGATGATTGCTTAAGTCAACACAAGAGTCAAAAGGTCACTAAGTAGAACTACTTCTTTCCAAGAACTTGTTTTTAATCATATCACGTAGTTAAGTGTGTTGGTACCAAGTGAAGCATGCTTCTTTTAGTTTTACTCAATTAGGTCCTCTTATTCATTATTACTACTATTCTTACCTAAACATCAAAAACGGACTCAATCCCTTAAGAAGGTTGTCACGCCATCCATCGTTGGGAAGAGTCACCCGGTTCACACAAAAGCCGCCTTTGGAAAGGACCGTGGCATAAGAAAACAAAAGGCTTATTGATCACTTAAACATGAAAAGAAACTACTAAATTAAGAAGAAGCTATGAGACTAAACATTAACTACTAAGAAAATAAAATGAAGAAGCTATAAAGTAAACTACTGAAAGCATAAATGAATATACAAGATGAAAGAGAAAGAGAGAGAATATATACATCAAGAGAGAAGATTGTGTACATAAGTAAAAAGGAAAAGAAAATGTTATCAGTTATTACAGGCCAATGTCAAATGTCATCAAATCAAATAAACTCCACCCCTCCCCCCGAATAAGAATAAGCATTGTCCCTATTGCTAACAAAATAAAAACAAGGAAGCGAAATAGTACAGAGGACTCCTTATGTGGTCTCCGTGTCCATAGCAGCATCACCTCCCTCAGGCTCCTCTAACTTGATCTCATCATCCTCTGCTCGAGGAGTAGCTGGGTTGGTGAACATCCGTAGCACCGCCTCAGCAGTGTGGGCAGCAAGGTCTGGCTCCTCAGACTAGCCAGCTGGTGCCACTGGTGCTGACGGTGCTGCTGGGTCTGCTGGTGCTGTTGGTCTATCTCCATCAGCAAGTCAAATGGAAGATCCCAAGCGGTTGCTATCTTTGTCACCTCTCGTCTCAACCTGTCAACTGATTTCTTCGAAGCCTGAGATTTCCTCATCTTCTTCACCTGCTTCCCAAGCTCCTCATTTGCTGTTCCATGTGCCACCAAGGTTTCCATGATGGTCTTCTGGTTCTCTAGAATCTTCTTCAAAGTGTCCTCCACTGTCGGAGGAATCTAGGGAGTTGGGGTAGATGTCTGGGCTGCAACAACACTGGATAGGTCAGACATCTTTACAGTTGTTGAGACTCGCCAGTGTCTGGGATACTCGCAGTGCCGAAAGTGGATAAGTAGAAGAGGAAGGAACTGATGCTGATGGCCTGGAAGATGGAGGTGGAGGTATGGCAGCTGTACTGCTAGAAGGCCCGGCTGCTGTGGAGGGCATGACTGTTGAATCTGCAACTACCACCGACGGATCATCAGACTGGCTTACGGTAATAGTCGACTTACCCTTGTTTTTCTCCTTCAGAGAGTACCATGTGAAGGGCTTCTTCGCTGAACCTTTATGTCAAACGGCTTTGACTCCACCCCCGCATCCGTAAGATACTCCGTGATGCTGTTGGGATACGGGTAGGAGAAATCACCCTGCCTACCGACCAGAGACATGTTGACCGACATGATGGCACTCATATTGATTGGGTACCCGGCCTTAATAGAAGAACCTAGAACTGCCCTCGGGATTGATAGATTGTTTTTGTTCTGGTTTGGGTCTATTCGACTGCAACAAAGGTCTGCCACCGTTTTGCTTCAATGTTGAGGGTGTTTCGCTGAATAGGAACCCCTGCTGTGATCCATGGTGGTGGTAGTCCTGGGGCTGCAAAAATCTCAGCTAGCCATGTGCGAGCTGCATCACCCAGTGCAAACTTCTCAAAATATTGCACCGGCTTCACATCCTCGAGTCCCAAATATGTGTTCAGTGAGGTCTAATCTAATCTAACTTTTATGTTCCTCACTTTAGTCACCTTAGTCCCTTTCTTGATATGCGCCACATTGGCGTAGAATTCCCGGACTAAGTGCTCCTTGGCATCCACCACGCTTTGAGTAAACCATGTCCACCCTTTTTTCTCCCGAAATTGTCTTGCCACATTCAGGTTGTATCTATCCAAATCTTTCAAAATAAACTAGCCAAGTGTAAGCGATCTCTGAGGCCACCACTCTCGGAACCTGTTGAAAGCAGTCAGGCTCACGAATCTGTCTTCCCAACCCCTCCTTCTTCTTCGACCTCTCAAGGTCGGCAACTCTGGTATCACCCTCTCGACCGTCATTCGGAATATCATCATCATCATCATCATCAAGTGTAACTGGTGCGGAGCGGGCATGAGTAGATGAGGGCTCTGAACCCTGACTATCATCTTCCAAACCCTCAGAAGTGTTTGCTGAGGTGGAAGGTTCATCTCGGAGCTGAAACCTCCCCGCGAGCTTCTTTGGCTGTGACTTTGCATCGGGCTGCTCTTGCACAAAATTGCCTTCTGATGCTTCCCTAGATGGGACATATGAGCTGGACTCAACAGGCTCCGGGGCTCTCCCGGCTTTTGTTTTCTTTGCTATAACCCTTTGCACGGAGAGCGGTATGTAGCCTTGCCTCCGCCTCAGGAGGGTTCACCCCTCAACTTGAATGTATCACCTCGTCCTCGAGATTTAACCATTGTCTGCAATACATTGCAAGCAATAGGAATCAGTCAGAGTTCAAGTTTAGAGTATCAAACAGTTGCAGACAAAACATTATGCAGGCTGGGGAAAGTGCGGTTCGCACATTTTTGAGTGCGGACGCAGATGGGTATGTGCGGACCGCACAATTTTGAAGTGCGGTCGTAGTGGTGATTCTGCATTCCGCACAATTTTTAGTGCGACCGCACAATTGAAATGCGGCCCGCACGGTTTTGAATGCGGCCACACAATTTCTTCTTCAAAAATGCAACTCTATGATAACAGAGAAAGCCATGATCTACGGCCGCATACACTTTTCTGCGGACCGCACAATTTCAAGTGCGGTTTGCACAATCAATGTCACGACCCAAACCGATGGGCCGCGATGGGAACCCCGTACCTTACTCAACCGAGTACCAACATAACGTATCTTTTCGTATCATACTATCATAGATAACTGAGTCGGAGAGGCTGCCGTGAAGTAGGTAGAATACAACATGTAATACCAACTTATACATAAGACATATGGGCCTCTAAGATCAAAATAACCACATAATTAAGAATTATCTCAAACTACTTAAAATACTACTCACTTTTAATACCCTTTGTACACCTTAATATTATAGTCATGTGGTACCTTGTATGGCACTAGTCCATAAATACCGGGTATTATAGCTCGGACCGTATTTTATCCCAAAATGTCAAACTTCAACGAAACTCATTTTCTTCGATTCGCTTACCCTCTCACCTTCACGAATTTACTTATCACTTGTTTTGAAATAGCATAAATGCTTATAACCTCAAAATAATCTCATTCCCGAGCTTGCGTTGATTAACTTACAATGAAACTTCAACGTACAAAAATGCGGGATGTAATATCTCATTTCCGAGCTTATATAAATTTACTTATGGCATACTTTCACGTATGAAAACACGAGGTGTAACATCATTCCCCCATTTGGAACATTTGTCCTCGAATGTTGACTGATGCATTTGTCATTTTCATAACCTATGTCTTCCGAATACTTTAGTATTTTACTTGCCACCTAGGCAACTGTTCTGTGAATAAATCCAAAGGCCAGGGCATTCCCCCATTTAGGCCTCTTTCCCACGCCATGACTCGTGATAGAATTCTTTCCAATCTCGTAACTATTGCTACCTTCTATCATGCAGCCTCTACGATACTGACCTTGTAAGTGTGCCTATGCGACTCTTCTCTCCTTTTTCGTCTAGCTTTTAGCCAATCTCTAGGCTTTACTTTGTAAACATATACAAGGCTTAATAGGATGCCTCTCTGGGCATCTATAGGTGTACTGAAGTTCTTCGCTTGGTACTTTGTAGAACTTGCGAATATTGCTATATCTTATTAATAGCCTTGGTTATTTATCCTTATAGCTTTACTACATCTAGGTAGGTCATACTATATTCTAACTCTTACTTCGATTTATTATTACCGAGGTCTGCTACCAACCTCCAGGTTACTCTCTCGCTGCTTATCATATATGTATAAATCTATGTCCTTTAATGCTTCCTCATTACTATTCATCTTAAGAATGGCAACCTGATCTCATCTCATACTGTTGCAACTTTGTTGATTCACCTCAATGTTGATCTATAATCTACCACTGATAACTTGAAACTTCTTACGTAATACATTTCCACTAAGGCTTACATTGCATCGAGGAATATTTGAAGTGATTTTCCTGATCCACTTAGGGGTGATACTGTACTTCAATAATCGTATTTTATAGCATCCCAATGTGATTCACCTCACGTGGGTATCTTAATTCCGTAAAATTCATGAAATCCTCTTCAAATCTTTACTCAATCGAAGGCCCAAACGTCATAACTACATCCTCAATCTATTACCAGGGCAACATTCCATCTTTTCTCAATGCTACAAGTCTTAGACTTCTTTGAGTTCATTCAGGATATACTGAGCTTTCTATAACTTAAACAAACCATCAACTCTTCTTGTTTTCATGGGCTTAATCCTGAGTACTTATCCATTCTCGTCGCCTTCTCACTTGCCCTTTCTTATCCTTACTTACCTTAAAATCTCGCATCACATCTTCTATCTCTTTCATAACCTCCCTTCCAGATAGGTATGATTCACATCCGCAACTTGGAGCTTTATTATAATACTACAATGCGGTGGGAGCTTTATACTAACTTCTTATAAGGCTGTTACTTTTCTAACTGGCGTTATCGTAAAGCCGTTATAGACTATGGTTGTTGTACTATCTCTCTTGTACCTCTGATATTAAGGCTAGTCCTGCAATGATCTTGATCACGATTTCTACAATTTTCTTGGTCCAATAATCAGACTCATGATTTACTTAGTTGATGTACTCTTTAGTTTCCTCTTCCCTTTGATCAACCTTCATGTAGGCTTAAGCTATCTTCCGATCTGCGGCTCATGGTATTAGTTATTACTTTAGTCCTTCATGGACGCTATAGAATATCCAGGATATAATCTTCTAACAATTCAATTCTTTGTCTATGACCTGGACTCAATTCTTTCTTTTAACTTATATCGGAGTCTTCTACGGCTGTATAATTCTCAACATATATGAATACTCCGAAATTGCAAGTACATTCATAACGTAACCAACTCTGGATCATTGATCGAATAGTTCCTTCTCAACTTTCTTTAAACGTAAGCTATTACTTTTCCTGGTCTTCTGCCTCCTTGTTGCGTGCATACAATGTTGTAGTGAGATTGTTTTTACATGACCATTTTTTTTCGAGTTACCATGTTTAGGTTGAAGCCTTCTTCCTTATTTCCTCAGTTAGTCTTTCGTTGTAGTACTTGGGGAAGACCTTCTGACTCTTGTAAAATTTCGAGCTTATTACATCGCATACCCGATGGAATTCTTGATGTTCGTACTTACCTATAATTACCCGTAGTTCTTACCTCCACGCCCTTCCGCTTGTAGGGTTGCTTCTCAACTGATATTTTGACTGTCTTCCCAGTGGAACTCTCTTTTATTTTCATAACATTTATACGATACCTTTAACTACCCAACTCCTATCTGAATATTTCTTAAGTATTACAATGACATTACTGCGAGGCTGAATTCACTATATTGGGGTTTACTATGTTTATATTGCACGATCTGCTGACTCATTTGTAACCTCCTGTTTAGCCATAACTAGGCTCTTCCTGAATCAACTACCAACTACTCGTTGGCTCATTGTCATATCAATGTTTCGCTTAATCTTTCTTGGGTTATTTATTTTGTTTAAACTTACATCTTGCACTGGCTCTTTGTTTATCAATAACATCCTGGTAGGAACCCTTACTTCTTTTTTCTGACGTCGTGCTTACATAACGTTCTGGAATCATAGCATATCTGTAGGATTTGGATAAGTGCAATCTCATTCCTTTCTCATTTTTATCGCACTCTTCCTTTACCATTCGATAGTTACTAGAACAACTTAATTCTGTCTTAATGCCACATCACTCCATATTCCACCCTTTAGGGGAGTACTAAGATTTAGTGCTATGATGATCTACGTATAGATGTCTTACCTTTTCGTCTCTGGCATATTTTCACATCGTCGATGACCCTTACTCGCCTTGCGATAATCCTTCAGTGCCAAGGATTACAAAATTCCTTGCTCGCGAGGGTGACACTTAATGTAACTGGTACATACAGTCCCTTAAGCTTAACTTTGCTCACATTGCTTGCTTTAGGAAAGCGTCTTCCTGAATGACCATTCTCTGAATTTCTCATGGATTTTCTTCTGTTGTCCATTCTACTATCGCCGGAACGAAATCTGAAATTCTCATGATGCCGATTATTATCCAATCATTCAGTCCCTAATTCATGTTTAGTTTATCTTGTTCACTAGCCCATACTGATTTATATTATTCTGGGGTCTGACTTTCCTTCCGGTAGTTGCGTTGGAGTCACGAACTTATTTCTCGAAGTGAGGGTATGGCTTTATGTCCTATACTCTTTTGTTGTCTCAAGACCTATCACCTCTAATCTTTTCCTTCACTTCACTATAGACTCTGTAATACTGTCATCTTTTGACCTACCGTTGACACCATGTATCACATCTTACTCTTAATGCTTCATTAGCTCTCTTCTTATTTCCTGCTAACATTTATGTCTATCACTTTATTCTGAAAACATCAATCAGATATTCTTTTGCTCTTAACTCCCCTTTGCTCCATCCACTGGCTCTTCGGGTTGCCTAGCATTATCTCTCTACTAGGAACGGGAGCCATACTAAGGTAATATTTATCCCTTCAAGTCTTCTAGTGCCTACCTTTTAACATTCTAGTATTCATATCTAGCTGTACTATTCTAGTGTGCACCATTTGTGTATCTCACAAGGAGATTTGTTAGCACATTTGCAATATCCTTCGGAAATGTCAACTAACACAAACAAGCCATCCAACATTTTGGGTTACTTTAACCCTAACTGGATCCTGATATCCCGTCCTTCTCTTAACTATATCTGTTGGCTCCCATGGAGCATAACCGAGATAGGTGGTCGATTGTACGTATATCTATTACTGTTGAAGGTAATTCAAAACTGCTTATATCTCCCTTCCTGAATGGTAAATAATGATAATCTTTATTAACTCTGTACCTCGTACCCTTCTTCACCTTGCTCCTTTTACTTGCTGCAACTCGTGTCTAACTTCCAATTCCGTTATTCCTTTCTACTCTAAGAATGGATAAGTATTCTTTCCTAAAAGCTCCTTATCAAGAACCGTACACCTTTTAGTACACGCATGATCTGCTGAAGACCTCTCATTTACTCATCATAAGCAAGATGCAAAATCGAGTTCATCTAACTCAACACTTCCACAACTATATCTCTTATCGATCGTCTTTCTGAATGTAGGCATCGTCGTATTATGAATAAAATAGAGTTTAGGAAATTGAATTCTTACAACTGAGCTCTACCACACGATCTAGAGTAAGAAGAAAGAGTGACAGTCCTAAATGCCCTGTAGCCTTCTGCTTATAAGCGTGGTGCACGACACACCCATAAACAAGACTCTACTAGATACGACTTGTAGACTCCCTAGGACAGAACTGCTCTGATACCACTTTTGTCACGACCCAAACTGCTCGGCCGTGATGGGCACCCGGTACCTTACTCAACCGAGAGGCTGCCGTGAAATAGATAGAATAAAACATGTAATACCAACTTATACATAAGACATATGGGCCTCTAAGACCAAAATAACCACATAATTAAGAATTATCTCAAACTACTTAAAATACTACTCACTTTTAATACCCTTTGTACACCTTAATATTATAGTCATGTGGTACCTTGTATGGCACTAGTCCATAAATACCGGGTATTATAGCTCGGACCGTATTTTATCCCAAAATGTTAAACTTCGACGAAACTCATTTTCATCAATTCGCTTACCCTCTCACCTTCCCGAATTTACTTATCACTTGTTTTGAAATAGCATAAATGCTTATAACCTCAAAATAATCTCATTCCCGAGCTTGTGTCGATTAACTTATGATGAAACTTCAACATACGAAAATGCGGGATGTAATATCTCATTTCCGAGCTTATATCAATTTACTTATGGCATACTTTCACGTACGAAAATATGGGGTGTAACAATCAAGATATACCAAATGCCCTAAACTAAGGATATGTAGACCGCACAATTTCTTGTGCGGCCGCACAATTCAAAATCAATCGGCAGTAACTTAGGGTTTGTAACTTTGCATACAAATTTTGACATGGTAGTAGCAATTTAGACATGATAACAGTATACCCATCCCCCATATAGCAAGTATGAAGTTACCCAACACACATTTCAACTCACATGATGATGAATTTTGACATTAGGTCTAAAAATAACTAATCTAATTTTGAACAAAATTAGGAAAATTGAAATTTTTAAAGATGAATTGAACATACCAGTAATGAAGTGATGCTAAGGAAGAATCAAGATGATGAATTTAGTGACAGGTGCGTGAAACAGATGAGTGCACTATTTTTGCCTTTGCTCTAAATTTCAGAGAATGTAAAGATTCAACAGTAGAGAGAAGGGTACTATTATACTTAGCACGCTTTGCCCAAGGTTCAAGAGACGAGTGCGGCCGTACAATTTCATGTGCGTTCCGCACTCCTTTACCTGTTACCCATTTATCCTTTGATGATCTGCGATCTGCACATTTCTAGGTGCGGCCGCAGATATTGGTGCGGACCGCACATTTTCTTGTGCGACCGCACTTTGGCCATTTCTCTGATAGGAAAACTCCAGAGAGTGTGCAATTGTTGATCTCCAGTTGTGCAGTCCGCACAAGAATTGTGCGGCCACAGATCCCTTTCTACTGTGGCACTCAAAATTGTGCGGTCCGCACAAAAAGTGTGCGGTCGCACATTTTCCATACTTAGCCAATTTTTCTGAGCACAATCCCTGCAAAGCACACTCATTCCTGCATTAAACTTCAAAACCAGTTAGCGAAAAACAAGACCTATCTAAAGAAGAAGGAAAAGAAAAAGAAAAAGACACATGGGTTGCCTCCCAAGAAGCGCCTGATTTAACACGGCGGCACGACGCAGATTACCATCAACACTTGAAATGAAGAACCGCCACGACATGGCCATCATCAACTTTTCCCAGATAGTGCTTCACCTGGTAACCATTGACTCTAAAAACCTCATCATTTTTATTTTTCAAGTCCAATGCACCAAAGGGTGTCACACTCACAACCTCAAATAGGCCACTCCATTTGGATTTCAACTTTCCCAGAAACATCCGTTGTCGCGCCCCCTTTTTCCCCCCTCGCGGGCAGAGGTCCGGGATTCGACATTCTATGGGGTGTGATAACACATTTCCTTTTGGGAATTGGGTATTTGAAGAGTCGTCACCTAATGGATTATGGTGCGTTAGGTCACCTAGAGTGATTAACTCTTGGATTGGTTTGCATTACCAGAGATTAGGGTAAGGGCTCGAAATAACCTCGAGGGGAAGGTGTTAGGCACCCCTCTTGATCCACAACTGTGGGTCCCGGCCGAACTTATTTCACAAATTAGTCCATATAAATAAACAGTTGAATCAAATAGGTTGCAAGTAAAGCACGTTGGGTAACTCAAGTAATAAAGATTTTTGAACAAGTTGTAAGCAAAGGTTTTAAATAGAAAAAGGAATTTTGGTAAAGGAGGAGTCCTAGGTTGGTTAGCCTTTAGGATCACCCCACACAATGTCCGCCACTCCCTACAACCCCTGGAATATCAATCCACCATTAGTTTTTACCAAATTCCACCCAAACCCCACTAATTTCAGATCTAGTGGCATGAAAAACCTAAGTCTCATGCTTTCGAGATTCCAAAGACAATTTAGGCCTAAAACTGGTGTTAATCATTTGTCTCAACAGAAAATTTGATTAACACTTATTTCANAGATAAAAGGAGCAATTAGAGGCTCAAAGTTTCCTCCATAAATAAGGCACATAAACAGCACGACTCAAGCGCAATTAAGGGCTTTTTATTAAACAGTATCCTGAGGCAGGATGTCTAGGTGAATATGCAGAAGACAAGTAATTTATTTTATAAACTCAGGAGTAATGACCCTAGCAGTTGCCTATTGGTTTTTATTAAAGCCTGTTAGGATCAGAAAAAAACATTAAGCCATAGAAAACAGTTCCAGGGATTGCAAGTTTTGAAAACGCCCTACAGGCTTGCCTATACGCGAGACACTAATGACTGCATTTTATAGTAAAACAGGGTGATTTTAAAACAAACTTTTAAATCCCTATGGGCATGCTGTCTAATAACACATTAAGGCAGTTTTTAAAAGAACTCGTTTCAGGGAAATATAAACTACTTAGTTAAACCAATTCAGAAGTGAACTAAACGTTAACCGGATTGAGTTATTTAAACTAAACCTAGGCGAGACCCATAGGCAGGATTTGATATTGTTCCCTATAGGCATGACATCTAGGTTTAATACTGATTTTAAAGACTTGCAAGCATGGAAACATACATAAGCACTTGTTATAACAGAATCTGGATTAAATCCTATAGGCATGGCATCTATTTGTGAAGCTGATTTTAAGACTTGCAGACATGGAAACATACATAAGCACTTGTTGTAACAGAATCTGGATTAAGTCCTATAGGCATGACATCTATGTGTGAAGCTGATTTTAAGACTTGCAGACATGACTTCTATTATGAAATTATTTGAAACCTATAGGCATGATTTCTGACATGTTGAGATAAACATGACAAGATGTAAAGCCCTATAGGCATGATTTTCTACTTGGTAAGGCAATCAGATTAAAATGTAAAGTCCTATAAGCATGATTTCTACTCGTACTACCACATAAATATGTAGCTACCCATCCCTTTCACTAATTACCCTAATATTTGTTTACAAGTTATTACAGACCATATGAATTAATTACATACGTAAATAAGAAAATAAGAAGCTATTCTATAGGGAGCCTTCAATTAGGCCCAGATTTCCAAAGCCTCCAATAGCCTCAAATGCCTCAATTCCATAGACAATATCATAGTCTAGGTGCATCAAAGTTCCCTAAGGATCTCAAGGATCCTGGGTAGTACTTACACCTAGACTTAGTAACCAAAATTGGATAAGTGCAGTGTGGAAGGGCCAGCCTCAATATGCCAGAGTTCATAGGGTTCTCAAGAGGATCCCAAGGCAGTACACATACTGGAGGGGGCAGAACTTATTGACTTAGGATTAGAGTGAGAGTGCTTGACATAGCTTGAAAGGGTTTTAGTGAGAAAACAGTATTAAAAGAGACTTGTTTGAAACAGTTTTGTAGAATAAAAGAGAGGGCCATGCAGTAAAACAGCTTTGAAAAGAGAGAGTTACATGATCAAGCAACAGTAAATCAAACAAGGAATCGAAAATCACATCAGCTGTCACACCTCCTTTTTTCTTACTACACCCCGTGAAGGGTATAATAAAGGGAGTTATTTCCAACTTGAAGTGACAATCGAAACGGGATTATTGTTAAAGATTCAGAGTCGCCACTTGGGAGATTTATGGTGTCCCAAGTCACCGGTTGAATCCCGAATCGAGGAAAATATGACTCTATTTAACAGTCCGCGAACAGAAATTCGAGTAAGGAATTCTGTTAACCCGGGAGAAGGTGTTAGGCATTCCCGGGTTCCGTGGTTCTAGCACGGTCGCTCAACTGTCATATTTGGCTTATTTATTTGATTTTATTACATGTTTTTTGGGATTTATGTCTTTAGCTTTGAACCGCTTTTATTATTATTGTTTATTTTAAGAGAATTGCAACGTCATGAAAACACGTCTCGAACCACGTCACATAAATGCACCCGTGGTTTTTGACACATTTCGACTTCGTTGAGATTTGGATTTGGGTCACATAAATGTGCACCCATATTTAGGAATGTAAAATTATTTAAAGTGCGTGCCTAAAGAGACTATCGCGTTATTATCTTTGGGGAAGGCCGTGAAATTCGCTAAACGGCCCATCCCGAAGCCTAGGTATTTTGTATCAGCATTTATCGAGGGCCTCGCAATTTGTTTGTTTATTTAATGAGGCTCATCTCGTTTTATTAAAGGGCAAACCTAAAGCAATCTATAATTTTCTGTTTTTATTTGTCTCTAAATAAAAGAAAAGGTCCTAATTAATTTTGTCACTGGACTAATTGGTAATTTCGCACTACAGTCCAGCCACTGGGCTCCATGATAAGCCCAGTAAAAACAAATAAAATCAGATACACACTGCGAATCAGTCAAAACAAACCCTGGCCCAGGCCCAAACGAGAAAGGAGCCGAAATTGGCCTGGGCTGTGCATCACTTGCTCTGAGGCCCAATGCTTGGGGCTAGGCTGTCAAGCCTTGTCCTTACACTAAATAGAATTCCAATTCTAAAAGTATAAACCTGATTCAATGTAACTACTACTAAAATTGACTGGCCAGAAACGTTAACTCCAGGCAACAACAAACATGAATTTGAAAACAAATGATTTTCATATTTCATAACTCACACAACCTGCCTGTGATCAGAATTTCGGATATATAGCATTACTAATTTATTAAGATGCTGATTCGTATATATGAGAATTGAACTTGCAAACAAACAGTGATGCTGGACGAATAAAGATTATTCTAGTTAATCTAGCATGGAATTATTATACTTATTACTCAACTAAACTCATATGCATTGCTAAAGGCACGAACACACACCTAATAGTTCAACAAACACATTCATGCCCAGCAGCACATCATTTTAGTACAGTCCAATACAAATTGAAAATTGAATCAGTCCAATTGACCTACTACAACTAACTAACACGATGAACCTGTCCAAACATATCCTAAAGTTAACTGTGATGCAGATGACTAATACAATGGTTAAATTTCAAGGAAGATCAAGCAAACAAGCTGCAGTTCCATTTCATTTGAAGAATTACACCAATCAGTTCCAAGTGTATGTACCTGGAATTCGAATAGAAATGAAGTAGAAGAAGCCAGCTAAGGCAGTAAATCGAGCAACAACAATGATACGTGATGTTCAACAGCGTTGAATAACAAGCAGCGACAGATCAAACAGCCCAGAAACAAACTCAATAACCAGGAATTGTTTGAAATCAACAGGATCAGTAAGTCAACCAAACACAGCTTGATTAACCCCAAATGAACTCGAAATTACACTCTGAACTTCAGCAACCAAAGGTCACACTAGAAAATGTGAATCCCTGACTAAAGCTTGAAACCAACCTAAAATTAATAATGAATCAGTACCTTTTGGATTTTTTGAAGGTTTTCTGTTTTTTGTTTTTGGTTTTTGATGTGTTAGATCTAGGATTTGGATTTTTGAATTTCAAACTTGGGATTCAGATTTTTTGGAGAATGGATCTGGGGGGAATTTTTAGCTCCCAAAAAACTTGTGACTTAAGGCATTGGCATGCCTTTTTATAGGCAAAATGAGGGCAGCCTTCAGATTTTGTGTTTGCCCTCTAGTCCCTCTGTTATTTTCAAAATAGTCCTTTATTTATTGCCTTGTGTTGCAAGTTATCACACCTAATTCCTGAATTTCCTTAAAACCTTTTATCTAGAAACTTCTAGGAAGCTCTAGATCAATTACTAAAGATTCCTTATCCCTAAATTACCCCAATTACCCCTGAGCTTAAACTAAATTGTAGCTATAACCAAACAATTTCCTAAGCTCTGAATTATCAACTACTGAAGGATAATCCTAATTTAAACTCTTATTGATCTACAAACTGAACCAAATTAAGACTACACTTTGGGATCCTGAAACTGCTTCATATTATTGAACCAAATTGAATTATCAAAGGCAAACTAACACAAGCTAACTAAACAGGATTAATAACCAAAAAGAAAACAAACAGAATTATTAAAAGAAGAAAAAAAAATAGAAGCAATGAAATAAAAGCCAAATATGGATGCCTACGATTGAAATCACACAAGCAAATTACTAAAACAGATTAACTGTATGGCAGAAGAAACAAAGAAAACCTAAATTGAAACTTTAAATCACTAATCAACAAAATTCTAAAATAAACACACAATAACAGTAATAAACTAAACAAAATTGAAAACAGAGAAGAAAAGGAAAATCATAAACTCACTGATACAGCCTTCCCTGAGTTACCCTCGAATTTGATTTTCAATTAATGTTGCATGTCTATTTCGTCTGAAATAGACATGTAACATTAACTTTAAAATTAGTCAAGCATTTGAATTCCCAAAACAGGTTGAACTCTAACCCTAGATCCAGAATTAACGGCATTCCGTTGGGATTTGAGGGGTTTAAGTTCGAGATTCAAGATGAGAAGGGCAAGGGGGATGCAGGGAATGATTTCGGGGTGATTTGGTGGTGGCGCCGCCACTGGGGACTTGTGGCGGCGCTAGGGTTTGACAGCTTCAAATCAATATTCGAGGAGTTTGAGGTTGATTCGAAGGGAGAGAGGTGTAGAATTGGAATGAGGAGACGGAGACAGAGTTAGGGTGTGATTTTGGCGGTCATCGGCGTAACTAGTGTCATTGCCGCCGGCGGGTTTCAACGGAGAGTATGGGGGCGGCTGGAGTCTCTAGGGTTTGGGTTAGAAACGAGAGTTAGGGGGGGTTTGGGTTCGGACAGTTAAATACGCTGGGAGATCGATTCCTGGCCGTTTGATCCAATTACCTCGACGGCTTGGATTGACTGGCTCCAAAACGGGGTCGTTTAAGGGAACAGGGATTTGGACCGGGTGGGGGATTGGATTGGGCTAGTTTAGGGCGGGTATTTGGTCTTTGGGCTAGTGAATTAGTTAAAACATAGCCCAATTTGGTGGTCTTGTATTGGGCAGCCTCTTCTTTTGTTTATTTCCATTTTTGTTTTCTCTTTTTTTT
>NW_017672008.1:203378-226804 GCF_001879085.1 Nicotiana attenuata
ATCCCGAAGTCTAGGTATTTTTAGTTAAGCATTGAATGAGGGCCCTGCAATTTATACTTTATTCGGCGAGGCTCGTCTCATCTATTATTTATTTTAAAGGGCAAATCCTAAAGTAACTATGATTTCTATTTTTTTTGATCTCTAAAACATACAGGTCCTAATCGATGCTACGGGGTTGGAGTAGATTAATAAGCGATGATGTACCAAAGCCAAACGTCGGGCTTCAAAACTGGACATCCGTATATCTCAGCCCAGGCCCAAGCGCATACAGTCATAAAACGGGACCTGGGCTTCTCGTTTATCAATCTGGAGATTACACCTTAATAGCTAAGTGAAACTTATCAAGTTTAATAGAAAAATCCAATAGACGTGCACATTCTGATGTTTACTAACATTCTTATACTAACTTGAAAATACTACTTCAAACTAATATATCAATTGATGCTTAAGGTAATTAATCATATGAAGTTACAATTAACTAAGTGGCTGATTGATATAACTACTACAAGCTTTAGCTTTAGGTGAAGATGCATCAACCTATATTCATATTAACAACCAGGTTGCCTATGACCAATTCAAATAATTCACTCAGTTAGTGCAGCCCAGTACAACTACCTTAACTACAGAAATCCATATTTCAGTCCATAAAATGTAACTAACATCTACTACACAACAAAACTTTCAAAATATCAGAACTATTGAACATGCAAATCCACGGTTAATGAGGAACACAAGTTCTCGTACTACCTAACAGTCTGTACCAAATAATAGCTAACAAAGTCCAATTTCAGTTCAAATTATACAACAGCTCTGTTCGAATCTAGCTCATATGATTACTAAACTAATTTTGTTCCACACAATTGAACTAGTGTTAAGTTCAAATCACAGACAACGAATCAATTAAAAAAAACAACAGAAGACATTTGGTCAATCTCCATTGATTTTATGTTTCAATCGTGTGAAGCTACAGCCATAGAGTCTCGAGTCGTGTACCTGGAAATGGATTTATAACAGAAGAAGAGGTCAGCAGCAGCAGTACAATAGCAGACCAAGAGATAATCAAACAGTAGCAAATGCACAGCCCAGGAACTTGAATCACAACCCAGAAAGAGTTTGAAAACAAATGAAGATGAGTTCAACCACAAATCACTCGAATGCACCTAAATTTACTTGAGATTGAACTTAAAATGCCCTAGAACTTCAGTCAAAATCCAAACTAAGTAGACCACATTCACTCGAACAAATCATTAAACAACTCCAAAAGCTTCTAGAACTAGAGCTTAGAGCAGAAATGAAGAACACCAAAGAGGAATTCGAAAATTGATCGGAATAGGCAATAAAATCGTAATTTTTTTTGAATTTTCTGTTTTCTAATTTTTGTTTTTGGATTTTTTTTGAAGATTTGAGTTTCAAAACGCAGATCTGAAAATTAAAAGAGAGAGAGGGCTTTTAGGGGGAATTTTAAGGGCTCCAAAAACTTGCGACTTAAGGCATTGGCATGCCTTTTTATAGGCAAAATGAGGGCAGCCTTCAGATTTTTTGTTTGCCCTCTAGTCCCTCTGTTATTTTCAAAATAGTCCTTTATTTATTGCCTTGTGTTGCAAGTTATCACACCTAATTCCTGAATTTCCTTAAAACCTTTTATCTAGAAACTTCTAGGAAGCTCTAGATCAATTACTAAAGATTCCTTATCCCTATATTACCCCAATTACCCCAAGAGCTTAAACTAAATTTTAGCTATAACCAAACAATTCCCTAAGCTCTGAATTAATCAACTACTGAAGGATAATCCTAATTTAAACTCTTATTGATCTACGAACTGAACCAAATTAAGACTACACTTTGGGATCCTGAATTAACTACTTCATATTATTGAACCAAATTGAATTATCAAAGGCAAACTAACACAAGCTAACTAAACAGGATTAATAACCAAAAAGAAAACAAACAGAATTATTAACAGAATCAACGAGATAAAAGCCAAATATGGATGCCTACGATTGAATTCACACAAGCAAATTACTAAAACAGATTAACTGTATGGCAGGAGAAACAAAAAAAAACCTAAATTGAAACTTTAATTCACTAATCAACAAAATTTTGAAATAAACACACAATAACAGTAATAAACTAAACAAAATTGAAAACAGAGAAGAAAAGGAAAATCATAAACTCACTGATACAGCCTTCCTTGAGTTACCCTCGAATTTGATTTTCAATTAATGTTGCATGTCTATTTCGTCTGAAATAGACATGTAACATTAACTTTAAAATTAGTCGAGCATTTGAATTCCCAAAACAGGTTGAACTCTAACCCTAGATCCGGAATTAACGGCATTCTGCTGGGATTTGAGGGGTTTAAGTTCGAGATTCAAGATGAGAGGGGCAAGGGGGATGCAGGGAATGATTTCGGGGTGATTTGGTGGTGGCGCCGCCACTGGGGACTTGTGGCGGCGCTCGGGTTTGACAGCTTCAAATCAATATTCGAGGAGTTTGAGGTTGATTCGAAGGGAGAGAGGTGTAGAATTGGAATGAGGAGACGGAGACAGAGTTAGGCTGTGATTTTGGCGGTCATCGGCGTAACTAGTGTCATCGCCGCCGGCGGGTTTCAACGGAGAGTATGGGGGCGGCTGGAGTCTCTAGGGTTTGGGTTAGAAACGGAGTAGGGGGGTTTGAGAGGGGGGGTATGGGTTCGGACAGTTAAATACGCTGGGAGATCGATTCCTGGCCGTTTGATCCAATTACTTCGACGGCTTGGATTAACTGACTCCAAAACGGGGTCGTTTAAGGGAACAGGGATTTGGACCGGGTGGGGGATTGGATTGGGCTAGTTTAGGGCGGGTATTTGGTCTTTGGGCTAGTGAATTAGTTAAAACATAGCCCAATTTGGTGGTCTTGTATTGGGCCTCTTCTTTTGTTTATTTCCATTTTTGTTTTCTCTTTTTTTTTATTTTTTTTTTCATTTGTATTTTATATATATTTTTTGATTTTATAAAAATGCAAAATTAAAACCAAGACCTAATTTATTTCCAAAATAAACCAATTACCTCCCAAAAATTGATTAAGTCCTATTTTAAAGTAAACTCATGACAAGTTCGGCAATTAACAAAAAATGCAAAATGGACTATTTTTGTTATTTTCTTAATACTTTGTCTAAAAAGACAACTTAACTACTAATTAATCCTAAAATATGAAATTAAATCCTAAATGCAAATGCAAGGTACTTTTATATTTTTCACTAATTAACAGATATAAATGCAAACAATTAACAGAAAAGAACACAAAAATTCACAAAATTGTAAAAATAAAGAAATAAATCATTTTGTTTGAATTTTTGGGAATAATCCATATAGGGCAAAAATCACGTGCTCACATTGAGCACGCCCCAATTCCTTGTTGGACTAATTTTAGAGACTTAGGCTCTCTTTCTCAAGAAGAACCAAAATCAACTAAACACAAACTAGTGTTTCCAACCACTAATTTAGCAATTAAACATGAAATTAGCCCAAATATCAAACACTCATAGTCAATCAAGCCCTAAAACTCAAGACCCATCAATTACCCACACTAGGGTTGAGCCACAACCCTAGCTGATGGGTCTAGCTACTCATAATTAGAGAGAAAAATAAAGAAATAGATGAAGATAAACTCATAATAATTAATTACTAAAAAGAATTTGAAGATTTAATGGTGAAATTGAGCTAAAATTACTAGAAATAGCAAAATAACCCAAGTCACGAGCGCAGCTCTACGTAAAAAACTATCTGCTTGCCTAAAAATGGGAAAAGAGGCTATTTATACTAAGCTGACAAATATGGACAAAAATACCCCTGCAGGGTTAGTGCGGACCGCACAAAATCACATGCGGCCGCATTAGGGCTCTGAACTTGAATAAACGGCTCTCTGAACTTGGGCAATGCGGACCGCAAAGAATCGAGTGCGGCCGTGGTGGCTTCTAGTGCGGTCCGCATGAAATGGAGCGCGGACCGTATTGGGCTTCAAACTTGGACTTGGCAACTCTCTGAACCTTCTCTTTGTCGACCGTACTAAATCGAGTGCGGCCGTATTGATCCTAGTGCAGACCGCACAAAACCTCGTGCGGCCGCATTGCCTTTTTGCCTGAATAGCAGCCTCTCTGAACCTCACTTGTGCGGACCAAACAGAATGGTGTGCGGCCGCACTGGCCCTGTGTTGCCTAAGCTTTGTCTTGTCTTGGTACTTGTGCAATTTTCACTCCTTTTTGAGCTGATCTTTGACACCTTGTCACCTTGTTGATCAAACATGCAATCAAGCACAACTTGTGAGCCTTTGGGACTATTTTGTACACATTTCTAATCAAAACTTGAGCACGAAGAAGTGTAAAATGCATCAATATTCCCTAGTTATCAGACCCCTCCAATGATCATATGGATGATGTGCTGCGGTTCGTCCTGTTCATTTTGTTTGTTGGAGTCCCTGTTTCTGAAGTGATTCTTAGCTCGGTCACTTAGAAATTTTTGAAGATGATCGTTGTTGAACAACCGGGCTACTTCTTCCCTCAATTATAGACAATCCTCCGTCCTCTGGCCATGTGTGCCATGGTATTTGCATATTTGGTTGGGATCTCTTTGTGTTGGATCAATTTCCAAAGGTCGAGGACACTTGGTTTCTTTGATGCGCCCGATGGTCGATACGATGGTTGCTGCATTAACATTAAAGTTATACTCTGACAATCGTGGTACCTCTTTGGGTCCAATAGATCTATGGAAGCCGTCCCTGCTCATAAGTCCCCGTGAACTTGAACCTCGATCATTTCTTCTTTCTTTTCACGTAGAGTTTCGCCCAGATCCGTTGTTCCTACATTCTCCATTATATGGTTGATATCGATCTCTATTCGACCTTGGTTCTCGGTGTCACGCCCCGAACTTGGGCGAGACCGGCACCCGGTGTCTCACATATCCTTGCATACCAACTTGCGACTAAGGCACTCTGAACATATAATGTCATAATTTTTCCATGGGCATTGCAAGACAATTTGCAAATGCTGACTAAACATCAATATAAAGCTGGGCCGACAAGCCCGTCATAACTACTACAGCTGGCAAACCAATCAAAATATACATACAAGGCCTACAAGCCCAGCATACTGCACTAACTGACAGGATATGTCTACAAGTCTCTACTGACGGAAATACTGTGATCGGAACAGGGCCCCGACCTACTCATAACATATTTACGTATATGCACAAGATGTACATAAAGCTCTAGACTCGGCAACTCTGAAAGGCATCGAGCTTACCGATCAAGCTGAACTCAGGCAACACGTAATGAGGGGGTCTACCCGTCTGTCAGTCTGAACCTGCACGCATGAAATGCAGCACCCCTAGAAAAGGGACGTCAGTACGAAATAATGTACCGTGTATGTAAGGCAATATACTGAAAGCTAAAAATGAACTAATAATATAATAATTAAAAGTAACTGGGAGTCCAAGATAATTTGAAGATATGCTCACCTGCTGATATTGACTCAACTCTCTCAATATAGTAGGTAAAATAGTTGTCCGGCCTTATAAGGCTCGATATATATAACTGTTCTGCCATAGTAGGCTGGCTCATAGGCGCTTGGCCATACTAGGTTCTGTATCTCGGCCATGCTGGGCTCGCTCATAGGGCTCGGCCACAGTAGGCTCGCTATATAACTTACCATCTGATCAGAGGTTGCCCAATAGGGGCTTGCCCATCGATTATAGATCGATGGTAGTGAAAATACTATAATACTGTATATATAGACTCTCTGCTCCCTTGACTGGAATAAGGATATACTCAATTGAATATGAAGTCCCGATAAGGGAGAATACTGTAACTTATCAAACTAGGAAATATACATAAATTCAGGGATATGAATTTATCTTTTATGCCTCGTTATCAAACTTGTGTAATTACGAGATCGTGCCAAAATGAAGGAAGGGCTTAGCCTTAACATACTTGAACCGATTCTCTTGACAATCCCTTTAACACATGTTGATTATGATAACACGTAATGGCGGATCGAAGTAGGGGATAATCCGTATGATATTCTTGAGAAAGATTGCACCGTTCTCCCTTAGAATCGCAAAATCCCGTTGTTATTACGCAGTATAATTACGTATGGATTCCTTCGCTAATCCAAGAATTCCCGTAGCTCTCTTTGTGAATTAATCCTAATCTTATGTGACTTATTGAATTTGAGAAATATTCTATTGGTTTTGGTAAAGCACGCTGCCCTTTCCATATATTTTGTGACTTTTAGAGCTTTTTATGGCTTAGCCAAGAATCCCTTTCAACATGCCTCATAGCAAAGTGATTTAAGATTCACTTAATGACTCATATGTTGCTGCCACATTTGGGGGGATTAGGCTAATCAAAATGTCCTAATTATTTAGCTAATCTTCCCCCAAATATTATTAGTTACCCAATCAATTCCTTAATTAACTAGTTAATCTTCCATTACCCAATAATTCATACAATTAGGAATTATCTCAAATTACATAAAATACTACTCACTTTTAAAATACTTTATGCACCTTCCTATCATGGTCATGTGGTACCTTGTATAGTATTAGTTCATAAATAACGGGTATCATAGCTCGAATCGTATTTTTTCTCAAAATGACAACTTTCGACGAAACTCATTTTCTTCGATTTGCTTATCCTTTCACCTTCACGAATTTACTTATCCCTTGTTTGAAATAGCATAATAATTATAATCTCAAAATAATCTCATTCCCGAGCTTACGTCGATTGACTTACGACGATACTTTATCGTACAAAAATGTGGATGTAGCATCTCATTTACGAGCTTTCATCAATTTATTTATGGCATACTTTCACGCACGTAAATAAGGGGTGTAACACTCGGTCAATATCCCTCTTGATTCTATCGACGGGTCTGATAGGATAAACCGACCCAGGAGGAGCCCCAAGTTGATCGTCCTTGACCCTGATCTTCGACTGATACCGATTGTGCATTGGCCCAAGCGACAGCTGGGTATTCTATCAAATTCTTCTTTAACCTTGAGTGAAAGCATGAATAGCCCAATCGTCGGCGACCGGTGGAAAGTCCATCCGTTCCATTTAGAATCAGACACGAATTCTCTTAGCATCTCGTTGTCCTTCTGCCTTTCCTTGAAAAGGTACGATTTTCTGGTTTCGACCTTGATGGCCCCAGCATGTGCCTTTACAAAAGAATCTACAAGCATAGAAAACGAGTCAATAGAATTAGGCGGTAAATTATGGTACTATTTCACAGCACCATTCGACAGGGTCTTCCCGAATTTCTTTAGCAAGACGGATTCGATCTCGTCATCTTCTAAGACATTCCCTTTGATAGCACACATGTAAGAGGTGACGTGTTCGTTTGGATCAGTCGTCCCATTATACTTAGGAATCTCGGGCATGCAAAACTTCTTGGGGATTGGCTTCGGAGCCGCACTCCAAGGGAGAGGTTCTTGTGCGAACTTTTTGGAATCAGTCCTTTCAATATTGGTGGTGCCCCCTGGATTTGGTCGACACTGGAGTTATAGGTTTCCACCTTCTTGCTGTTTTCCTCGATCTTCTTTTCCCTATCCCAGTTCACTTTGTCAGTTATTCGAGCATCTTCGTAATAGAAGGATTGGTCTCCGATTCTTTCTCGTTCGATTTTCTTGAAACTGATTCGACCTTGTGTACAATTTCCTCGGATGGCTCGAGTTTGACCCTACTCGGTGTGTGATTCTTGTTTTGGAGCTGGGCTATTGTTGTCTGTTGAGTCTGGGCAGGCTGATCCCGCCATCTTCACCGCCTCGTGCACTAAGTAGCTGATCGGGCATCCCCACAGATGCTGCTTTCGGGATCTACGGCAAAATTTCTGTTTATGGTTATATGTGAACTAACATCGATTGGATCTACAGCCGGGACGCCATCGAGGCCAACCGGGGGTACATCGTTCCTTAGTGCTATGTTATCATTTCGTCGTGGTGGCCAAAATCGTTGTCAATGTGTTGGGGTTCTGACTGAGAGTTCGCCATTTTTTAGTCCTGTAATCAAAAATACTTCAAAGAACAAGTGTGAAATTGTGTGTGTCACGAAAGTTTGTACCAAGCAATCACTATTATCCTTATCCCCACTTTGGGCGCCAAACTGTTTACCCTAAAATCGGATAACAATTGAATAAATACGTGGTTTTAAGGACACATGATATAACTTGGTACAAATTAAGAAGAATAAATTAATATTGATATTGATGGTGAAAGAATAAATGCAAACCACACAAATTGAACAGCCTAGGCCCTCGAGTTCAGTCACCCTTGAACCAAATATGTTTCAATTGGCTTATGAAGAGAATAACAAGATAGTGAAAGCTATTAAATGATATTATATTGCTTCTTATTGCGTGAATATGATCTGGTTTACAAATGATCATACTATCACGCCCCAAACCGAGGGACATGACCGGCACCTGACCGGGTAGCCCCAGTCAAGCGGACCTGGGTGCCTTTCCTATCCCACGTGTTACCCCGTATTTTCGTTGCTCATTAATCAAGGAATTAGCCATTTATAATTAAAACACCTTTTTACAAAACATACATGGTTACATAATGAGGTTTACAACTTACATCGCCAACATACAAAATACATATTTACATAAGTTCGTAACCCACATTTACTGTCTACGGAGCCTCTAAGGATACAAAGGATAATACAATACTTGCCGGTAACAAGGCTCCGGCTATACCTTACACAATTACCCAAAACATGACTCCAGGATAAAAGCGGCATGAGCCACGCAGGGCCCCGAGAGGAAAGGGGCTCACCAATACAGCTGACGGAAAGTGGAGGGGAGCTACTGTCGGTGGACTGGAGTACCTGCTATGGATCCACCTACAATCATAACACGAATGTAGCGCCCCCGGCAAAAGGGACGTCAGTACATTTGAATTGTACTGGTATGTATGAACAAACCTTGCCCTAAGCAAACTCAAACAATACACAAGTAACAAGTAGTAATGGAATCAACAATCAAATACACATGAAAGGAAACAATCAAGCCAAACAAGTTTACAATCTCTCCATTTCCCCTTCCACATTTTCACATCAATAATTTCACAACTTTCTCATATTTTTCATTTCAATAGTGATTTCTGTGAGCACGTGATTTTTGCCCTAAGTAATAATTCCCAAAAATCTCAAACAAAACAATTTTTTCTAGCATTTTTACAAATTTTTGTGAATTTTGTGGCATTTTTTGGTAATTGTTGCATTTTTGTTTGTTTGTGCATTTTAATCCATATGAAAATACAAAAATATGCATTGGCATTTAGGGATTTAATTTCACAATTTTATCATTAATTGATTTTAGAACAAATGTTAAGAAAATAACAAAAAAAAAGGGGGGGTCCATTTTGCATTTTGGCATTAGTTTGTATTTCTCTTTAGGAATTAATTAGGAAATATAATTGTTAGAGTCAATTTATTTTAGTTTTATTTTTAGCATATTTATTTATATATATAAAAAATATGAAAATAAAATACAAAAGCAATCAAAGAAAATACAAAAGAAAACAATTGGGTTTCATTAAAATGCCCGGAATTGGGCCAGATCTTGTTTAACAAATCCCAGCCCAATTTTGCCCAGTTCCAGCCCAAAACACTGGCCCAAACGCCTTGCCCGGTCCGTCTCCCCTGCCCAGCCCTAACGACGTCGTTTGGTCCTAGTCAATCCTGGCCGTCGAGGTTTCATGATCTAACGGCCAGGAAGCTAGGGTCAATTAATATATATATGTCCAAACACACCCCCCTACCCCCCTCACCACCCCTCTCTCACCCCCATCCCTCAGAGACGCATATAGCCGCCGGTATAACACCACCGCGGCCCCGCCTTCCTCCGCCGTCCTCCGCCCTAGCGCCGCCGGCCGGAAATCACCGCCGCCGGCGGCGATGCTCCGATCAACCCCAAAATTACACCCCAGATTCTCCTTCTCCTCCTTTACCTGAATCCACTGTCCTTTGCTTTCAAATCTTACTGGAACTCGTCGAATATCCGTTCAAAAGTTTCCGGCCAAGTTGCAAACTCACCCAAACTGGCCCAAATTCGTACCATATGTCCCTCATCCCTCCCTCATCATTAATCCATACCTAGAAACCTTCGAATCTGCCCGGAACATTACAAATTTTAAATCTCAATTCCTGCAGAACCCTAACTCAGGAATCTTGGGGATTTTGGACCGTAATATCCCTAATCACGTGTTTTCTTTTGAAAACACACGATTAGGGATGTTACGTGTCAAGAATCCCGGAGGATTCAAACAACAAATGGCCAGTCAGAGTTCGTCCCATAGTCAGTCGAATGATCAGTAAGTTTTGATTCTGTCTTTGACTATATGTGTATTTTCATCTTGTTCTTGTAATTGTTTTTAGATTTAGCTTAATTTTGTTGGCTCAATTTAATCCTGTTCTGATTAAACCTTAGGTTTTAGTTTTAATGTTTTTTCGTTTTGAATCTGTCCTGCTAAATGCTTGCTTTCAGTTTATGGTTCATTGTCATAATTCTTCATTAGTCGTCTTAGTCAATTCTGTTTAGGATTTGCTGGTTTTAATTTTTGTTCTTGTTTGAGCTAATCTGGTCAGCTAGTCCCGTTTAATCAGTTGTCATCATTAGTAATGCCTTAATTCAGTGTTTAGCATTGTAAGGTTTTTAGTTTAGGATGGTCTGGTTTAGCTCAGTAATTCCAAGGGGGTTCAAGGGGTAGTATAGGCATGGAAAAGGGTACTTTCATTAAGATTGGTAATTGTTGAAGTAAAGTAAGGATAGAATAGGAATTGTAATGGGCATAGAACCTTCTAGGATGGACCATAGTATAGATTTCAATAGAATAGGTGTAGTTACTTGTGTAACAAGTCAGAAAATAGAGGACTAAGTGATTAAAACTGGAATTTGAAGGAGGGACTAAAATGTAAAGTTGAAAATCTGAAATTCTCTTAGTTTTGCCTATAAAAGGCGGTCACTAGTGCCTTCATTGGGGGGGCTTTTTTTGAACATTCTGGAATCTGAGAGGAATTAGAGTTGAAAATCAGAAATAAGAGATGTTCCATTGAAAATCTTTGAAAATTTTTGTGGTACTCATTCTGTGACAAATTCTGAACAACTGAAGGTCAAAAATGAGCTGAATCTGTTTAGTATTCAAGTTCTTTGGTTAACTCTTGGGTGGATTTTGATTCTGAACTTTAAGGATATCATTGTGGGTTCAAAATTGTGAAAGTGGTCTTTTCTCGATCATTTCTGGGCTGATTTTGTGGCTGACTCTTGTTCCTGCTACTGATTCCACTGCTGATCCTTCATTTCTCTGTTCGCTTTTCAATTTCCAGGTATACCCTGACACTTGTGGATATTACTCGAATGTAATGGAGAGCTTGGCTTTTGAATATGAGACTGCTGTTCACTTGCCTTGAATTATTTGCTTCTTTAGTTCCTGTTTAGTTTTAGCGTATTAAAGTCTGCTTGAGATACACGGCCTTGTAGTGGCATTGATTGGTGTTAGATTTAAGTGAGTAGGCTATAACTGATTCATCTTCTGTAATGACTCACTCTTCACTACTGTTTTCTTAATTGTTTTTTCTATAGCTGAGTATTTGGTTTTGTAATAAAAGAGGCTTTCATTATGGTGTTTATAAGTTGTTCCTGTTGTGTAGTTCAATGACAGTATAATTTGGGTCTGGCGTGGGCTTCATAAAATTGTAGTTGTCCTTGCTGGGATTCGATCCCAGGCTTCGGCATCACAGCTGCCTGAATTGCCCTTTACCTCCACTGGGCCGCCTGCTTTCATTTGGGCCTGGGTGTCTTAATAGAGCCCAGGTCTGCTTTGACAAAACGACAGGCCTGATGACTGTGGCCCTGAAAATTTAGTGCACAAGGTGCCCGTTTGCAATCTGGGCTCGAGGCCCATTTTCTCTTTACCTATTTCTGGTTATTTAAATTTGGGTTTGAAATTCATAGCCTTAACTAATTAAGACTTTCTCTTCATTTTAGAGACTGAATAAAAATGAAAAATCATAATTGCATGAGGTTTGTCTTCAAAAGCTAAATGAGACGATCCTCGCTAAACAAAACAAACAAATTGCGGGGCCCTCGATAAATGCTTATGGTAAAAATGCCTAGACTTCGGGATGTGTTGTCTAGCGAATTTCACGACCTTCCCCAAATAATAACACGCTAGCTACTTTAGGCGCGCATTTTAAATAAAATCACCTTCCTAAACACGGGTGCACATTTATGTAACCCAAATCCAAATCTCAACGAAGTCGAAATGTGTTGACAATCGCGGGTGCACTGGTGCGACGCGGTTCGAAACATATTTTCACGACGTTGCAATTCTTTTTCAAAAAAAAAATAAATAAATAAAATATAAATAAAAGCGGTTTATTAATAAAGGGCACAGAGGTTAGTACATGTTTTAAAATCAGGTAAAAGCAAATACAACAGTGGAGCGACCGTGCTATAACCACGGAACCCGGGAATGCCTAACACCTTCTCCCGGGTTAACAGAATTCCTTACCCGGATTTCTGGTGCGCCGACGGTTAACAGAGTCATAACTTCCTCGGGTCGGGATTCAACTGGTGACTTGGGACACCCTAATTTCCCAAGTGGTGACTCTGAAATCTTAATAATAAATCCCGTTCCGATTGTCACTTTAAGTTGGAAATAATTCCTTTTATCATACCCTCTTCTCATAAGTGTAGATAAAAAGGAGGTGTGACAGTGCTCACACCAGGGTAGCGGCTTTGGCAAAGGTGGAAGCATTAGAGGACTCCATTCGCGTCCTCAGGTCTGAACGTGCAAATGATGCGAAAACGGCCGCGCTAAGGGAGACACGGCTTGACGAGCGAATTGGTGGGCTCGAGAGAGATGTTTCGAGCCTTAGTGATCAAGTTGCCGCTCTTGAGGCCGAGAAGGCGCGGCTGTTGGCTCGAGCGTCCTCCTCTCATACTTCTGCTTTCCCTAACGTTCCACAGCACTTATATGAGATGTGGATCCACGCCGAGGCTCAGCTGGACATATATAGGAATTTGATGACGGCGGGGAAGGTTCCTGAGGCTGATTTTGAAGATGCCTGTGTTAAGGCGTGTGCCTCTAGGATTGCATGCGGTTATGACCCTGCTACACGGGGACCGGCGATGGTGAAGATGATTGAAGACGATCGAGTACATATTTGGTTGAATTTGGGTGAAGTCCCATGTCGTACTTAATTCAAACGAAGTTGTAAATCGAACTTAAGTTAGGTTGAGCATGAGTTGAATTCGAGTGTGATTGAATATGATTCTTTACTAATTCGAGCAAAGTTGAACACACTAATTCAAATGGTCGAATGTTGACTCTCAATTGATTCGATCGAGGTCGAATGTGAGTTAATTTGAATGAGGTCGAATTTTACCTTAGCTAATTCGAGCAAGGTCGAATGTGAGTTGATTCGAGCAAGGTCGAATGTTGACTCTTAGTTTATTCGAACGAGGTCGAATGTGAGTTAATTCGAATGATATCGAATGTTTAATTAATTCGAGCAAGGTCGAATGTGAGTCGATTCGAGCGAGGTCGAATGTTGACTCAGTTGATTCGGACGAGGTCGAATATACTTAATTTGAGCAAGGTCGAATGTGAGTTGATTCAAGTGAGGTCGAATGTTATTCGATTCGAGCGAGGTCGAATGTTGACTCTTAGTTGATCCGAACAAGGTCGAATGTGCTTAATTCAAGCAAGGTCGAATGTGAGTCGATTCGAGCAAGGTCGAATGTTGACTCTTAGTTGATTTGAACGAGGTTGACTGTGAGTCGATTCGAGCGAGGTCGAGTGTTGACTCTTAGTAAATTTGAACGGGGTCGAATGTTGCGCGGAGTTAAAACTTGATTCGAACATCATGTGTTTGTATGCTTTACTTTCATATGTATATGGAAGTTTACATGCTTTTCGGGCTGGTATTCCAGTCCCAGTCTATCTAGTCCCTTTATTGTTCGTCCTGGAGAAGTATTCGAGGGGTCGAACAATGAACTTGCCAACTTGCAATCTATCCTGCTCGAACCTTAAACTTCGAGATGTCCTCCTTGTCGCCTCGTTAAAAACCTCTCTGAGAAAGCCCAATTGGGACAAAACTCAGGTGAGGGAAAAAAAGTACGGCTCGGAGAACATCTTTTCTTAGAAATTGAAGTACTTGAGGTGGGCGACGTTCCAATTGTTTGGCAATAACTTCCCCTTCATTGTTTCTAGTTGGAATGACCCTTTGCTTGCTGCTGCGGTAATCTTATATGGGCCGTCCCAATTAGACCCTAGTTTTCCTTCTCGTGGGTCCTTGCTCGCCTCCGTTTTGGCTTTGAGTGCGTAATCCCTTACTTTGAGCGGTCTAACCTTGGCTTTTTTGTTGTAATATCACTCTGCTTGTTGTTTTCGAGCGACCATCCTTATGTAAGACATATCTCTTCGCTCTTCGACCTCGTCGAGGTCTTGCCTCCTGCTTTCGACGCTAATCAGTCCGCTCTCGTGCGAATATCTCAGGCTTGGTTCTCCGACCTCGACCGGTATTACTGCATCAATCCCATAGACTAGTGAATATGGTGTTTCTCTTGTGCTTGTTTCTGAAATTGTGCGGTATGCCCATACGACTTCCAGGAGCAATTCTGGCCACAGTCCCTTGGCGTTCTCTAGCTTCTTTTTCATGATGTTCAATATTGATTTGTTGGAGGACTCTGCCTGATCGTTGCCCGCGGGGTGATATGGCGTGGAGAGTATTCTTTTGATGTGCCATTTTTCAAAGAACTCGGCGATCTTTTTCCCAGTGAACTGGGGGCCGTTGTCACAACTGATTTCTTTGGGGATGTCGAAGTGGCATATGATGTTCCTCCATATGAATATGATCACTTCTTGCTCACGTATTTGGGTGAATGCACCTGCTTCTACCCACTTGGAAAAATAGTCAGTTAAAGTTAAAATAAATCGTACATTACCTCGTCCCGCTAGGAGGGGTCCCGATAATGTCCATACCCCATTTGATGAAAGGCCAGGGCGAGGTGACTGAGTGGAGGTGCTCTCCCTTTTGGTGAATCATGGGGTCATACTTTTGGCATTGCTCGCATTTTCTTATGAAGTCGGCGGCCTCTTTTTTCATCGTAGGCCGGTAATAGCCTGCTCGTATGAGGCATCTGATGAGAGCTCGATTGCCGGTATGAGCTCCACAGTGTCCTTCGTGTACTTCCTCGAGGATGCGCCGGGTCTGATTTGGGCCCAAGCATTTTGCTAGGGGGCCGCCATACATTCTTTTGTACAGGTCGTTGTTGATGATGTTGTACCTGGCCGCCTGCATTCGAAGCTTCTTGGGTGGGAGCACCCCGTCCTAAAAATATAAGAAAATACAATTGCGCCAGTGCCAAGTCAAGTTTATAGTCTGTACCTCGATTTGATTGATCGATGAATGGAGGAGAGCGACCATGTTCCCTTCTCCGGTTATGCTTTTCATTGCCGCTGCCAGTTTGGCGAGACCTTCCGCTTCGACGTTCTACGCTCGAGGTATTTGATCGAGCTGGAATTCGTCAAACTCGGGTAATAGTCTGCAGATTTCGGCCTAGTATTTTTGTAGCCATTGTTCCTTGATTTGGAAAGTCCCTGTGACTTGATTGACGACGAGTTGCGAGTCGCATCATAGGATTACTCGTCGTGCTTCGTACTTGAGTGTCAATTTTAATCCTGCAACCACGGCCACATACTCGGCCTCATTGTTAGTCATATCAGGGCACCGTATGGACTGGCAAATTATTTTGCCTGTTGGGACCTCGAGCACGAGTCCCAGTCCAGATCCTGACGCATTAGAAGCGCCATCGGTGTTCAGTATCCATAGGTCGTGTATCTTGGGGGAAGTACTAGCAGCTTCCCCTTCGACCTCGGGCATTATTTTTGCGCTGAAAATGGCGACAAAATCGGCAAGTACTTGTGACTTAATCGTTGTTCGCGGTTGATAGGTTATATCGTGCTCGCTCAATTCAATGGCTCATTTGGCCAACCTACCCGACAGCTCGGGTTTATGCAGGATACTCCTTAGAAGAAAGGTCATGACCACCGATATGGGGTGGCACTGGAAATAAGGTCTAAGCTTTCGTGAAACTACGACCAAAGCTAGGGCTAGCTTCTCGAGGTGGGGGTACCTCGTTTTAACGTCGACCAATGTTTTGCTAATGTAGTAGATGGGAAACTGCGTACCTTTATTTTCTCGTACCAGGATTGCACTTACTGCGACATCGGACACAACCAAGTAGATGAGGAGACATTCGTCGGTTCCTCTTTAGCGAGCAGCGAGGGTGAAGACAGGTATGCCTTCAGTTCTTTTAAGGCGTCAATAAACTCGGAATTCCGTTGGAGTCCGTTGTCCTTTTTTAGAACGCCGAAAAATTTATGGCACCTGTCGGAGGACCGTGAGATGAATCTTGACAAGGCGGCTATACGTTTGGTCAGCTTCTGCACCTGTTTCTTGCTGGTCAAGTTTTCTGGTATTCCCTCTATAGCCTTGATTTGGTGGGGGTTGACCTCGATGCCTCGCTGCGATACTAAGAAACCGAGGAACTTCCCCGAGATTACACCAACGAAGCACTTCTCAGGGTTTAATTTCATGTTGTACTTCCTGAGTATGTCGAAGGCTTCCCTCAAATGGTCGATGTGGTCCTCCTTCCTTTTCGACTTGACCAACATGTCATCTATATATACTTCCATGGTTTTGCCGAGTTGATCTTTGAACATTTTGGTCACCAGCTTCTGATATGTCACCCCTGCATTTTTCAACCCGAACGGCATGACCTTGTAGCAGTACGTTCCCAGGTAGTGATGAAAGTGGTTTTTTCCTGATCTTCTTCCTCCATGAGGATTTGGTTATAACCCGAATAGGCGTCTACGAAACTTAATAGCTCGTGCCCGGCCGTTGCATCGATGAGTTGGTCGATATGGGGCAGTGGGAATGAGTCTTTTGGGCATGCTTTGTTCAGATTTGTGAAGTCTACGCACATTCGCCATTTCTCGTTTTTCTTTTTTTACCATGACCACGTTGGCAACCCATTGTGGATACTTTGACTCTCTAATGGAGCCATTCTCAAGCAATTTTTCCACTTCATCGCGGACAACATCATTTATCGTAGCATTGAATTTTCTTCTAACCTGCAGTACCAGGGGGTGGAATGGGTCGACATTCAATTTATGTGTTGCTATTTCCTTCGGGATGCCCGGCATATCTGCATGAGAATAAGCGAACAAGTCTATATTGTTAGGCAAAAATTGATGGAATTTACCTGGTTCGTGGAGTTTGTGGCCGATATAGGCCTTTTTGCTGTGGTCGTTGTTATCGAGCTGAACGGGATTGAGGTCTTCCATAGTTGATCCCGTAGCCTCCACTACTTCGGGGTCCTTGATGACATCTTTCTCATCCTCGCTTAACCTCGACCCTGTTGATTGCTATGCTTCTTTGGCTTTACCCTTTAACTGTTGGGTGTACGCATAGTCTTGGGCGATACGATAGCATTCTCAGGCGGTGCGTTGTTCTCCTTGGATGCTGAATACTCCCCAAGGGGTGGGAAATTTCATGACTTGATATAAGCTGGAGGGGACGGCTTTCATGGCGTGGATCCAAGGTCGACCTATGATGGCGTTGTACGCCTTATCCTGGTCCATATGGTGGAACATGGTTTCCAAAGTGACGTCACCGGCTAGGACGGGCATGATCTCTCCAGTTGTCCGCTCGACTGTATTGTTAAAACCCATCAGTGTGATGCAGCATGGCACTATCCTGTCCCCGAGCTTCATTTGGGCGAGGAAAAACCAAACCGTAGGTATCCGACTTATCAAAGATGATACTTTCTTCGAGTTCCTCGTACCGTTCAAGGGTGATTGACCGTTTGAGTTTGTGGGTGGTGGTGAACTTCATATGTTGATTGATGCATCGTCGCCCCCTTCGATGATCATTTGAATAGTTCAAACTGGGGAAGGTGGTTTGGGTAGTCCCTGGTGCTGTTCACGTCCACGGGCGAAATTGGCCCTCCCTCGGTCGCTCATCAGTTCTTTCAAGTGCCCTTGGTGTAGCATGTTCACGACCTCTTATCTTAAGGCGATACACTCTTCGGTTTTGTGGCCTCGCTCTTGGTGGAACTCGCAGAGGGCATTTGACTTTCTAGTGCTCGGGTCAGACCTCATCTTTTGCGGCCATTATACTTTTGGGTTGAGCTTCTCCAGCGCGTAAACTATTTCTGAGGGGGACACACAGAAATTATGAGCAGATAATAAGGGTGGCATACCTCTCTCATTTCGGTGAGTTCCTGTTCTTGGCCTAGAAGGGCCTTCGTCGTGTCGGGGAGGCCACGTGAGGGTGCCTCGGCTGTAAGGCTGATGTCTTTCCCGGTTAGGATGTGGTCCTGCTAGATCTCTTTTGTTATCGTATCTCCGATCCTTCCTGGATTTGGCTTGTACCGAAGTTAACCGTTGAGTCGGCCCGTTCAAATCATCTTCGACAGCTCGAACCCCGGCGCAATAAGCATTGTGCATCTCGTCCCAAGTGGTCGGGGGATATTCTATGAGGCGGCTCAGCAGCTTCCACGTCACCCTCGAACCGCTTCTGTTTAGCCCGTTCTAAAAGGCTGCCACGGCCATTCCTTCCGAGATGTTTGGTAAGGTCATCCTTACTCGGTTAAATCAAGCAAGGAAATCCCTGAGTCCTTCTCCAGGTGATTGTCTTATAGCAGATATGTTATTTACTCTCGCCTCCGCCTTCTTTGCTCCGGCATGGGCTATTACGAACTTATCTGCCATTTCTTCGAATGTTTTGATCGAGCGTGCTGGAAGCTGTGAATGCCAAGTAAATGCACCCCCGGTGAGGGTTTTGCCGAACTTCTTCTGTAAGATGGAGGATACTTGCTTTTTGGCGAGATCATTGCCTTTCACTGCAGTGACGTAATGAGTCACATGATCTTCAGGGTCCGTTGTGCCGTCGTATATTTTCAGGTACAACGGCATTTTAAGGTTCTTAGATATGGCGTGTGGTGCAGCTTCGTCGCTATATAGCTTCTCAACAAACCGACCGGCGTCCCTTTTTGGTAGAAGTTTTGGGGCACCCGATATTTTGTCTGCCCTTTCTTGGTGCTCTTTCATTTAGTTGCGGAGCATTTTATTCTCGTTCTCCATTTCCTCCATATTCTTCAAAATGGCTGTGAGGGTGATGTTACCTGCATCATTAGCATTGTGAGTAATACCTGTTGCAGAGGGGCATGTTATTCGTCAGTTGCCGGTGCAATACCGACCCTTGCCTCTTCTCTGCTTGGCCTTTGAGCGGGCTTGTCGAGGAAGACGGTTAGCATGTTTTTCAACCACGCCTCGAGTAGCTTTTTCACTGTCGGTGGCGCCTCTTCTATTGTGGATGGAGAGTCCCCTTTACCGTGCGAGGTCGTGATTCTACCGTGAACTGGGGTGAGCCGTTTCGCCTGGGAGAGGTATTTGTTGTTAGATCTTCGCCCTCTGTTTCATCTACTTCATTGATGGTGTTGAGGAGGTTGGTGGTGAGGCCGGCTATCGCCTTCCTCTTTTCCTCTGTGTTGCCTGCCATGTTAGATTTGTGCACACGAGGAAATATAGGATTTTTGCAAAGTTTTTTTTTAGACCTAGAAGAGACAAAAATTCTAACTAGAAAATCCCCACAGACGACGCCAAATTGTTTGACCAAAAAGTAATAAGCTTTTTTGTTAAACTAATTAAATAAGAAGATAGTAGGTAAATTCTAGTTAAACATAATAACTCCTAGATCTGAAATTGGTTTATACAAATGACGTAGGATTGCATTTACAGATTTAATACAGCGGGTATTAAATGGCATTGTTATAAGTATATGGGGTAACGATGATAAGCAATAAATCTATTAAATGGCAATAGATATGAATAGAGAGAATGATTCACCCAAATATTAAATGAGGTGGATGATTCTGTCCTCCAACAATGATGTAAGACAAACAAACGTGGGAATATAGGGAGCTTGCTCGGATCTGATGCGAGAAAGTGTGGGATGAACAACAAATCAAATCTTTGTGGAAAGACAATGTTTGTAACTTACTTTAGAGTCAACTTTCATGAGAGATCTTATGATATAGAATATTATCTGATCCCCCATTTCTTCTCTCTCCCCTTCCTCTTATATGAGACATATCCCTTACCTAACTTAAAACATAAGTACAGAGAATATTCGGTGGAATATTACCCTAAAACATTTTACTACAAAACTAGCCGTTATGGCCAGCCAGAATTCCTGACCTCGACCTAAACGCCTTTTGGTAATCTAACCTCGTATCAGATTTCCTTAGTGAGATTTTGACCCATACAGTACTCAAATCCCCCTTACACACTTGTTATATACGGGAATAATATTATACATCAAAATTTTTTAAAATGTGTCAATTACGCACCTCTTTTGCCATGTGTCACACGCGTGTATTACACATAAAAAGGGCGCGTGAAAACTAATAAATTCATCTAAAATTAAGTTTATTTATTTATTTTTCCCTTTAATTAACCATTTCCTTTTCAAATTAAAGAAAAAAATATAACTCATGTCTTCTTCCCCAACCCCAAACCCCAGTGTTTCCTCCCCCCTCCCCCTCCCCCTCCCCCTCCCGTTTCGTCTTCTTCCCCAACCCCCATTCTAGTTTTGTCTACCCCCCTCATGTTTGTTCTCTCCAACCTCCATGACTAAGAAGAAAAAGGAAAGGAAGAAGAAAAGAGGAGCTATTGGGTCTTGTAAAAATCACCATTATTGGCCTTTTAAAAAAGCTTAAAAATTTAATAGGGTCTTGTTAATTTCGGTGTTCCATGACCTAGAAATTAGTTTGAATTCATGATTATTGTTGAGTAAAATTTACTTAGGTGATTAATTTTGATAAAATTCAAAAAGTACCATTAACAAGTTTGAAGCTTTGGATTTGAGCTTGAATTTGAAATTTGTATAAGGATTTGTGATGGGTGTTGTTAAAACTTGTTAAAATTTGTCAAAGAGTTGAATCTACAGTTAGGGAAGAAGATGCTTATGGTGGAAGAGTTGGTGGTAGTATGGCGGTGGCGGAGAAGATAATAGGGTTGGGAAGATGGAGGAGGGGCGGGGTTTTTTCTTTTCTGTATTTTTTTTCCTTTGGGAAGATGAGGAGATGGGGTGGGAAGGGGGGGCAGAGGTTTTTTTTTCCAGTTTTTCTTTTTGTTCTCGATTTATTACATGTGTCAGATGCTGATTGGCGCGTGTAGTAGCAATCTTTAAGTAGATGTGGTCAAACACCGAAGTGGTGTGTAATTGACACACAGTTAAAAATTTTGGTATGTGATATTATTCCCTTATTTAACATGCGTGTAAGAGGGATTTGGGGACAAGCTCGATGAGTAAATTATGTATTTTGCCTATTAAATATGTTATACTCCTTTGTTTCAATTTAGATGAGTTAGTTTGACTTAGCACAAAATTTAAGGAAAAAAAAGACTTTTGAAACATGTGGTCTTAAAAGCTTTGTGGGGCCTTGACATTTGTATGGCTATAAAAAAATTCTCATTAAGAGTAAAGTGGGTAAAATAAAAAGTTTAAAGTTGAATTATTTCTAAATATATAAATGTTTCATTCTTTTTGAAACGGACTAATAAGGAAAGTGTGTCATTTAAATTGAAACGGATGGAGTATTATTTATATGATTATGAATAACTTGTCTTACGGTTCGCGCTTTGTACTTATACTTATTGTTAGTATATTGTGTTCAAATAACAGAATAAATAGAAGACGTTAGTTTAAGAAAACAAAAAAGAGAAAATTCCGAGCCCACAAGTTTCTTGTGTGTCCTTAATGAATTTAATTCCCTCAAAGTTGCCAAGGTTTCAGATTAATTCCTCCCAGAATAGAACAAAATAACTATTCTATGACAGTGGCACTATAAATCACAGAATTTTAGCGAATTCAAATGTTGGTGCAAATCACACAAAATGCTTACGTTTTGCTTTGAAAATCAATGTAGAATGCAGAAGAGAGAGGGGAGAGTTTTCAGAATAATGGAAAAATAAGGCTAAGCCTCTCTATTTATAGCCAACAAAGTTGAGTCCCAACAGGTACAAAGATGTATGTGTTATGTCGAGGAAGAGGCAAACCCGAAAATAAATAAGATAAAGAGCACCAAATTTTAACGTAGAGAACCCTTCAAATCGAAGGTAAAAAATCACGGGATCACAAAAATCCAAAATCTCCACTATAACAATTAGATGGTTACAAAGGTTATCCAAATTGGCTACACAACAAGAGCCAAACACGGAGCAACAATAGCAACAACAAATCAATTGAAGGAGGAAAAGTCACAAAAATGGAGCTGATGTTCGGGGCTAAAAATCAGATACTACAGGACTCTAAATCCGATCTCCACCATTCAAATTAAATACCAAGATGTTACGAATATTTAGTCAAAATTTCATCCCGATCCAACAGTTAACGAATCAGAAAACCTGAGTTAAAGTTGGTTGGTCGGAACAAAAATCTGCAGCAAAACATACACTTTTTCTTCTCTTTTGATGAAAGCTCTCTCAAAAACCACTCTTATGTACTAAAGTCTTTCAAATACTTGTACCAATAAGCATAAAATAATTCTTTAAGGTTGTCCTATTTATAGATAATGAGTGGTGCTTTCTCTTAAAGTCAAAACCAACTCTAAATAGGAATAAAATCCGAATCCAATTTCAAATAGGATTGGAAACCAAAAGAGAATAGGATTAGGTCATTGGGCCTTTGGCTTGAACACATGGACATGGACCCAACAAACTTTCCCTCCACCAAGGACAAAATTTGTCTTCAAGTAGAGAAACTATTGACAGGCTTCATGCCAGCCAACTTTCTACAAAACGCACGATTATCTGCAACCACCACTTTTGTCAATATATCCTAAGTATTTTCATCAGTGTGTATCTTCTCAGCCTCAAATAATTTCTCTTCCATGGTCATTCTTATCCAATGATACTTTCTATTTATATGTTTGGTCTTAGAATCAAAAGTGGAGTGCTTGGTGAGACAGATAGCACTCTGATTATCACAAAATAAGATAATAAAATCATCATCAGAGAACTTCTAGAAGAATACACGGTGGTTTGAAAAAGTTTTCTTGTACATTTATTTTTCTATGACAGATTCAAACTTTAAATACCATTGCCTTGGAGCTTCCTTCGATCCATGCAGGCTCTTTTTTAATTTGCAGACATAGTTTTATTTTCCCTTGATTACAAAACCCTCAAGATGCTCCATATAAATCTCCTTATCTAAATCACCATGAAGAAAACAGTCTTAACATTCATCTACTCGACCTCTAAATCTAGACTCGCGGCTAACGCCTAGAACCACACGAAACTAGAAACGACTATCCT
>NW_017672009.1:0-644 GCF_001879085.1 Nicotiana attenuata
TACCTTGGACCCTATCAGGTAGGATCGGAACTTGTCAAACGCGAACACTACAGCCAACATCTCCTTTTTAGTCACAGTATAGTTCAACTGGGCTCCACTCAGCGTTCTACTAGCATAGTAGATTGGGTGCATCAGTTTGTCCTTCCGCTGGCCCAGCACCGCCCCACTGCATAGTCACTGGCATCACACATTAGTTCGAACGGTTGCTCCCAGTTGGGGGCAACAATGATGGGTGCTGTGACCAGTCTCTTTTTTAAATCCTCAAATGCTACCCTGCAATCATCAGAAAACAAAAACGGGTGATCTTTTTCTAACAACTTACAGAGAGGGTTGGCAATTTTGGAGAAGTCTTTTATGAACCTCCGGTAAAAACCGGCATGCCCAAGGAAGCTTCTGATTGCTTTGACTGAGGTTGGGGGAGGCAGCTTTGCTATTACATCCATTTTCGCACGATCCACCTCAATTCCCTTGCTTGACACCCGGTGCCCCAAGACTATGCCTTCTTGTACCATAAAGTGGCACTTCTCCCAATTCAGAACCAAGTTAGTCTCGATGCACCATTTCAGCACTCGCGTCAGATTTATCAGACACTCATCAAATGAATTCCCCACCACTGAGAAGTCATCCATGAACACCTCCATTAT
>NW_017672009.1:5018-5853 GCF_001879085.1 Nicotiana attenuata
CAGCCCTTCACCCATAGGTGTGCATCTTTAAACAATGTTGGCCAGAAGAATCCAGCCTCTAGCACCTTTGCCGCTGTCCTAACTCCTCCAAAGTGTCCACCATACGCCGATGCGTGACAAGCCTGCAAAACAGAAAATTGCTCTTAGCTCGGGGAAGCATCTCCGGATCATATTATCAAGGCATATTTTAAACAGATAAGGCTCGTCCCAGTAATACTGGCAGCTTTCACGATAAAACCTTTTCCTTTGGACCGATGAGAGGTCGTGAGGAACTATACCACTCGCCAGGTAATTAGCAAAGTCTGCATACCATGGCGCTTCCTGATGAGTGGTGGCGAGCAGCTGCACGTCTGGAAAAGTTTCCAGGATTTCCTCAACCTCTACTACATTTTCAGCTCCCTCAAGTCGTGATAGATGATCAGCGACTTGATTCTCAGTGCCCTTACGGTCACGAATCTCAAGATCGAACTCTTGCAATAACAACACCCAACGAATCAGGCGTGGCTTAGATTCTTTCTTTTCTATTAAGTACCTGAGAGCTGCATGGTCAGTATATACAATTACCTTGGACCCTATCAGGTAGGATCGGAACTTGTCAAACGCGAACACTACAGCCAACATCTCCTTTTTAGTCACAGTATAGTTCAACTGGGCTCCACTCAGCGTTCTACTAGCATAGTAGATTGGGTGCATCAGTTTGTCCTTCCGCTGGCCCAGCACCGCCCCCACTGCATAGTCACTGGCATCACACATTAGTTCGAACGGTTGCTCCCAGTTGGGGGCAACAATGATGGGTGCTGTGACCAGTCTCTTTTTTAAATCCTCAAATGCTACC